>NC_081405.1:244578099-244878099 GCF_030272615.1 Cryptomeria japonica | reverse complement strand
TATTTGGTAGGGAAGATCACTTCCTCCTCTTCTAATCTCTCATCTTCAATTCTAACTGCCCACTGTTTGGCAATATTAGTTCCTTTTCTAGTTACCATTTTGGATTAATCTTCTCTAGTTTAGGTTATATGTGGTACTCATCTTCTTCTATGCTACTCTCTTCTAAAGTCTAGCCTACATCTACCTAAGCTCTAAAACATCTCCTTGTTTCTTCTACAGGGGTCTTTGGTACCTTGTGGAGAAGCCTATCATTTGATCTTTGTAGATCATCGCTTTGGGCGGTTGGTGTCACACTTTTGTAATGTTGGCATGCATTCTCACAATTAAATAGGTCATGGTCTTCTCGATCGTAAAATCCATACTTAATCATCTTTTCTCCTCAATGCTCAATTGAATAATATCATTTCTTACCAAATCTGAAAAATGTAGCATCTAATCACCTTCCTCTTCATCAACCTTGGTCATTTCTTTGGTTCTAATGCCATGGCGGTATTTTCTATCCATTGTCCCAAGCATATAGCTTGCTTTCTACCAGCCTTTTCAAATATATCATATCTCTATCATAATTCGGTTCTTCTGTCACTCAAAATCTTTGGGAAGGGCAGTCTACTATATCATGATCATCCCATTGTCTATAAGTGCTATGATATATAGAATTTGGGTTTCAAACTGTTTTGAAATTTTGCCTTAGTACATTCACCTTCTTATCTCCAATCTCCTTAGGGAATTCATTTTGCATGTGTCTCTCTTTTTCACAATAAGAACACCATATGTTTGGCCTTGGAGGTCCTATCACACCTACAAATGTTCAAACCCTATCTATAATTGTTCCACTTTATTGTATCCCCTTTCATTCTCTATCTTGTGCCATTATTAGTTTTCTATCCGATAGGCTAATGTAAAATTGGTTTTTCATCAGCATTTGATAGATGCAAAGGAGACTCCATTGCAAGTATGATTTAGAAGTAGAGAGGTTCTATCCAAGAAATTTTGATCTAACTCTCTTCAATTAATTACTTCAAATGGGACCTCCTAAAGCTTAAATCATTATATTTTCTAAAAAGAGTATGATTTCAACAAAAATTAGGATGTACGAAAAAATGGGAACCAATATTGTGAGTTCCCCCTACCATTTTAGCAGTTCATTCCTCATAGAACCAATGAAATCAAATATATTTTTTTTGTAATGTGTTTCATTTTTTCTCTACCATATGGGCTCCAGTAAGAAAATATGCTCCACAACATCGCTTGTGTCCTTCTCAAAGATGAGCATATTCCTCATGTTACTCATAGTGTCGTCTTCTTTAGAGGTATTCCCTCCCTAACTTCTAAAATTTGTTGGTGTGTTGTTTCCTTAGTTTCTCCACTTGATTATCTAATTTTTGCTTTCTTGACTATCAAATTGTTTTGTGTAAGTTGTCGACAATCTTGTTGTTAAGTGCATTTTTATGTTTCTTCTTCGCTTGTTGCATTTATATCTTATGTGTTTGTCATAGGGGATGGCTCCTTGTCACTATTCAATGCACTGTATATTTCCAGAGATGACACTTTACCAATAGGTGATGTCAATTCATATTCCATTAGTACTTACTTAGGATTGAGATTATTTCCACTGCAAATTTTTTCTTCCCTTTCGATAGATTCTTGGCTTCTGATTCATATGTTTTTCCTTTTCTATCTATGGTTGCACCCATGTTGCATTCTCAGTTGCACCCTCTTCCTTTCTTCTCAATTTATTTTTCTCTTTTCTCATATCTTTGCTTTGTTTCTTGAGTCTACCTTCCTTTCCTTTCACCGGAGTTCTCTCCCATTATTTCCTTGATCAATTATGTGGTCTCTCTCATAGTTTTATTATCTTTGTTTGTCAAGATTATTTTCTCTATTGTTCTTCATGTCTTCAAGTATATATCTCATATTCTTTTAAAATTAGAACAATTGTGCCTTTTAGGTATCTTTTTTAATTCCTCCCACTTTCCATTTGCCACACCTAATTGCCTACCTCGCTCTCATAGAGGTGGTCGTTAGGTTTTGACACAAATCAATGTTTTGCTACTTTTTCTTCTTCCTTCTACTTAAAAATTTCTTTATTGTTCACTCCAAGGTCTAGACAATGAAAATATTAGTAAGAGGAATGGGAAAGTAAAGCCTAGAGTTGTAACCCAAATATATCTTATGTAGTCATCTTATACCCCGAAGGATAAAGTAAGAGAAATAAACATATGTGAAAGTAACTTAAGAGAATAAGTCATCCATACATCATCATCAACACAAAAAATAATCGTAAGACATTGAATTGGACTCTAGTTACATATTTAATTATATTATATGTTCATATCAAAAGATAGGTCTCATTCTTTTCTTTGCATATCACAATATATCTCTCTATTATATCTTCATATCAAAATGTTGGTCTCATTCTTTGCTTATATCTTTTGGATATGATTTACAATGTAAATAAATATGATTCCCTAGAAGGGTTATATCTCTTAGAGTAAACTGAGGATCAATTTCTATACCACAAACTATATGTGGTAGCCTAAAGTCAACTCTATTCTTGGTCCTTAGCCTACCAAAATAAATAATGAACACAAAATTCAGAATTTCTACAAATGAATCCAGAACAATGCAACAACCAATGGTCTATCATCAAAACTGAAAAAGTACAATGAACTCTCCTTGCATATATAGATTAAGGAGAAAGTAGGAAGGTAAAATAGAAAGAATAAATAACCATCCAAGAGGTGTGACACATGCAGATCAGTTGGGACAATTGTGAAGGCATGTGTCAAGTCTTTATGAAGTGAACTAAACCACTAAGTGAACGTAGGTTAGTGTGAATAGGACTACTAGGTGTAGAAGCTAGATAAAAGATAACTAGATGCATAAAGGCAATTTTCATAGTAACACTTCCCCCCTTAAGTAATACTTAGGGAGTATATCACTTAAAAAGGTGTCCCAACTAAAGGAAAATGGGAGCATCCCATAAAGACCTCTAAGGTCAATATGCACATTCATTATCCTATATTCCTTTAAAATAGATTTCAACAAGTTGATACAAGCACATACTACTATACTATAAAAGAACAAACAAACATAGATGTTTTCTCATTGATTAAACCTTAAAGGAAATATGTGACAATTTACATATGTAAGAAATTTTTAGCGGCATTATGGTATAGATTCAATGCTACAAAATCAAGAAACGCGAAGAATGAGATCGAATAGAAAACACAAATATACATGGGGAAAACCCTTTTGGGTAAAAAATACCACACTACAAAACATTGAGCCAATGTATTATTCAACAAGAAGTTACAATATATTTTTAGGCTTTGAGCCTTTTCATGGAGTTTTACATCTTGCTCCGTTTTGGGAAGAAATTCGGTAGCATGACCCCCACGAGAATCACTCTCCTCTCTTAAACTCCTCTAACAAACACTTGTATAAATAAAGAGCTTATAGTACATTAAATGTCAAGTTTCCAAAACTCACTCCCAAGCATGAAGATGCCTCGTGGAAGGTTCCAAATATATTATGCATGCAAAAGTAACTTTCTAATTGACAACTCATGCAAAATATGTAATTGCCAATTATTACCAAACTCGCATAAGAAATTGTATCTACCAAATAAATGACTACACCTCCAAAGGAATCCATATTCCATGTAGACTCAATATGAAATAGACACTTCATTTATACATAACTTTGACATCAATAGAAACTTCCAAACTTGACTCCTCAAAGTGGGTGCCAACTTCCTAAATAATAGGAACATGTCACAGTTAACTCAACAATGTCAAGACACATGTCACCAAAGTGCACCTCTGAGAAGTTTTTATGAACTCCTCTCTCCAAATGAGCACCCAAGTGACAAGTGGTACTCTATTAAGATCTCATCACTAAGTATGTGGGATTCTCCTCCCATATGGGCCCCATAAAGTAATATGACAACCTATAAAGTTTACACTTAGGATATAATGAATAAAAGGTGTGTGTCAACCCTATCAGTAGGAGTATTTGGGATCGATGTATTGGATGGGAGTTCTATAGTGGTAGCCAATCTCATCTCCTACCAAGTTCCAAAGACTTATATCTCTAGTTAAGATTCATTAATTGTTTGAAGCATTTAACTGGATTATCCACTTAGTCAAGTGATAATTTCATATCCATTTTTCCACCATTATTACATCAAATATAATTGATAATTAATGATAGGAATCTAAAAGGCTAGGACGGCTTAATCCCAACACTAACAACATGACTTGGTAAGGTACTCATGTACAAAATCCCACAAATGGAATAAAGGGGAAAACCCAACAGGAAAGAAAATCCTCGAAAAAAGATAACTATATACAAGGGAAAGAGGACTCAAAACCACACAGACAACTTACTTCACCCTAAACATTTGGCACAACACAAGATAGTGAGTTGATGCTCAAGGTTTAGAGAAGATCTTTGCAATCTTATTCTTAGTGCATAAGTAATCTAAGGATATAACATCATCATGGGAAAGTTGTCGAATGAAGTGCATATGAATCTCGATGTGCTTTATCTGTTGATTCTCAACTAGGCTATGTCAAATATGAATTGAATTTTGGTTATCACACCAAAGTATAATAGAATTATCTGGTGGATGACCAAACTCTGTCATAAGCTAGTGAAGCCATGATACCTCTTGGATAGAAAGAACTACTCCTCAATACTCAGCCTCAGTGGATAATAATGCAATAATAGTTTACTTCATGACCATACAACTAGACCAGAACCAAGACAAAAATAAATCCTAAAGTGAACTTCTAAGAATCAAAATCTCTTGCCCAATCTAAGTCTATGAAGCCTAATATGTATACAGCCCCTAGTGTTTAGTGAATGCCACAAATGTACCTCAAAATATGCTTGGTCGCCTTCTAATGACTCTCGTTAGGGTCATGCAGAAAACAAGAGACAAGCCCAACAAGAAAGGAAATATCAAGATGAGTGTGGGTCAACTACAATTGTAGTATCAACACTAGGTATTGTGAAAGTGGTAGTCCAGATGACACCAAACTGAAATGGTATAAGTATCGGCTAACAATGACTTATATGAAACATATTCAAATAAATTTAAAGGCGTGCTTTTGCGAATATATGGAAATTGCCTCAATACACTAAAGAACCTATAGACTGACGAAATAATGCAGAATCAAAAGATCTATCATGTCCAAATATGTCATCAAAATGTGTTAAATATCTCAAAGCATGGATGATGAACTAGTTGTGAGAATCAAGTCTTTCTCATATAAGAGTAGTACCAAAATATCATCTCAATGTTTTTGTATGTAGACTATGTGATCAAAGTGATAGTGTTTGAAATCATACAAAAGCAAGAAACCTTCAATCTTCTCATACCAAACCCTTGAGGCTTGTTTGAGACTGTACAATGATTGTCGTAACCTAAAAACAAGTGAAGAGTCCTAAACAAAAGTTGGAGGTTTCTCCATATAGATTTTCTCATGTAGATCACCATGTGGAAAGAAAATTTTTGTTGGCATTGTGTTGTCATTGATGTTACCGGTATAGCCTGTCACCGGTAAGTATGGAATGTTGATTGGTGAGCAAGTATTGTAGGCTGGTATAGTATGTCAACCGGTGAGTGATGTGTTGGTAGTGTATGGTTGCTAACCGGTGAGCATGTGACCGGTAAGAAAGCAAGGTTGAGCAAATGGAGAATGTGCAGCAAACCAGTAAGTAGTTGGATGTCAATCAACAAGACTCCCATCAGATGAGGAGGTTATCAAAGGATGAAGATATGACCAACAGAGTTTGGGCTGCTACAAGTTAGTAAGGTAGACAAAGGGGATGTCTACCGGGTTATGTGCCTGATTGAAGATATATCTGCTCAATGACAACAAAGTCATATCAGTACAATGTCGGAAGCAGAATGAGTGACAAGGATCCACTCTCACCGGGTGATTGGCGAGTTGAGTGCATTGGTTCATCTACTCCCACTGGTAAGTGACAATGTTCTGGGATAAGACAGAGAAATTAAAGGCAGATGATTGTGAGCTCACATCGGATGAACAAGTGAAACACAAAGATGTCTTAGTTGCATGAAACCAAAGATGTGCACCGGATCAACAAGAGTTGGCATGTTGAGCTACCAGGACAAAAGAGGAAGAACAAGAAGTGATGTGGTTGCCACTTTGGCAAACCTGTTGAGATGATGTCTGAGCTAATGAAGATGAAGGTAAGGTTTAACAGTTGCAGACATGGAGCAACCAGAATGCAGATGTAGGTTGATGCATGACAGTTGAAGTTTGATGGCATGGTGTCATCAAGGTTATTACCAATATACAGGCAGATGCATTATCAACCGGTAAGTACGTCAATCAGTGAGGTAGCAAAGAGGAAAAGTGAAAATCTCCTATTTGATGAAGATGAGCTTGTTGTAGATTGACAAGGTTGGTGACCGGGCTTTTGTGTTCCACCGGTAGGACAGTAAAGTGCAGACGGTTAGGGTATAATCGATAGGGTTAGAGAACCGGTAGATAAGCACTGGTAGTGTATGTGGTGGTCGATGACCATACCTGAACCAACATAGTGAGATGAGGTGGATGCCGACAAAGAAGACACGTAGTATCCAAGTGGCAAACGTACAGAGGTCGGTGAAGAGTACTTCAACGAGGTTGGTGATGAGTCGGTTAACATTAAATGAAGACCTCGGATATCACAGGTCGATTAAAAGGCTTTGCGGCTCAAGACAGATCAGAGGACAAAGATCTAATTCATTGGCACCATCATCGATGCAGAGTGTCTAAGTGCAGATCGGATTTGGTGAAGGGTGCCAAAAATTCATTCATTGTGATTGACAAGTGTAGGCCGACAAACAGATCGTGTTTGCTAAATTTAGCAAACGTGTATTGGACGCAACATAATTGGTGGAGTTGAGTGATCTCTTGCAGGGTGTCAATCCTCGAGAAAGATCTAATTGGATTCGATACGGATTGGGTCAATAGAAGGAACCCTAGTGCGCCAAAGGTTGACGTTATGTTTTGGCGGGAATGCTCACAGATGAATGTGCAGATCAAAGATCATAATGGATTGATGCTACCAGATGATGTGTCGGATATTGAAGAGCGGAGAGTAAGAGTGCAACAGAGAGCTAACCAGTCAGAGAGTTCATCGAAGCTCATAGTGACTGAGTGTTGGAAGGTAAATCGGTAAGAGGGTTTGACAGAGGATTAAACCGGTGAGGCCCTTGGGTTGGTGCCCTAAATCAGGGGTTGGTGCCCTAAAATCAGGGGTTGGTGCTCCTTGGGTTGGTGCCCTAAATTAGGGGTTGGTGCTTCTTGGGTTGGTGCCTTAAATCAAGGGTTGGTGCTCCTTGGGTTGGTACCCTAAACTTTGTAATCAGTGTTTATTGTGAGGCTAGATTGGAGCAGTAGACTCCAGCAACATTTCTCACCGAGGTTTTTCCCATGTTGGGTTTTCCTCATATATTCGGTGTTATGTGATGTGTATTTGTGTGTGTTTTGCATCTTGATGTCTTCCCCTATCTCACCAGTATATTTACTTTGTGTTTGAACTGCTAACTGGTGTGCATTTAGGATTAAAAAGGGTTAAGTTTTGAAACCACTAATTCAACCTCCCCCTCTTAGTGGCATCTTGTGTTCTACAATTGGTATCACTTGTAAATGGACTCTCTAGCCCTGTCAGTCCTCCCACCGGTCCTGAGGCAGAAAGAAGATATGAATGCAATGTTGATGCCATGAAAGCTAATTTCAGTGGGCTTTCTAGTGATGTTTCTTCACAGGTGGACAGATGCAAGCCCGCAAAGAGTTTGTGGGACAGATTGAAGAAGCTCTATGGTAATGAACCTAGAAATGCAGAACCGGTTTGTGGAAGCAAGAAAATAAATGAAACAAACACATGTGCAAATGATAAGTCTAGATCTATCAGTTGCTACAACAGTGATGAAGAGGAAACTCATCTATTCATGGATCATGAGACACAAAGCGAGATGCACACATCATAAAGTGATCATACTGATCAGTCCTACCAACAAGATGTGTTTGACAATGATGATGAAGAAGGTGAAGAAGAAGTTGAAGCTGAGGTTGATCTTTAAGGAGAACTTGTAAGTGCACTCGAGAAGCTTAATAGAGTAAGAAAAGAATACAAGTTGTTCAAGAATGCTGCCATTGTGGAACAAAACCAGTTGATTGAAACTCTACAAGAGTCAAAGTCAACCATTGCAAATCTGAAAGCACAAGTGGATGGTGCAAAAAGGGTGAGTATAGAATCAGAATCAGATTTGCATAACAAGGAGTGCAGGTGCAAAGATTTGCAATGAGAGCTAGAGGCCAAAGACAAAGAATGTCAGAATAAAAAAGATGAAATGGAGAATCTCAGGAAAGACCTTGAGAAATGTCAAGATGAGCTCAAGGTGAGGATCTGATTTGGTGGAAGCACTGATGCCTTGGATAAAATGTTGAGCAAACAAAAATACTCCAAGGATACCAGAGGAATTGGATGTGATGTCGGTGAGTGCTCCACAAGCAAGGATGTCTCCAATAAAGACATTAAATTTTGTCTCCTCAAGTGGACTTAACAAAGGACATACCTTCACTGTCAAGAATGCTCCAAGAAGGAATATAGACCTAACCAAAACCGGTGAAGACATGAGGATGAAGACCGGTGCTGCAAGGAGAAACAATGTTGATCCAAAAGGAAAAGGAAAGTTGAGAGAAGATAGCCTCACCGGAAGTAAGAACTTGAGAGGACAACCTAGAAGACCTCCATCTCGTAGAAGAAAAAGAAATGTTGTTGCTCACAAGACAAAGCAAGTGCGGGAAAAGAAGGGATAAGATGAAAGGACTACAAAGCGTGGACAACCCAAGACAAATCCCTGGAGAAGCCAAAGCGGTAAGATCGTCTCATGTTTGGCAAAACAAATTTGTAAGTTATAAGCCCTCCTTCTTCGGTTACTATTTTTCAGGCAAAGACTATGGTCATAGGGCAGATGAAAGTAAAATGAGGTCTAGGAATAGACAAAGTGTTTTTCCTAAGAATTACAATTCAGTTTGTAAAAGATGTAATGCATATAAGCATAAGACCTCAAAGTGTAGGAACCTGCATATGCTCTCTCCTGGTTATGCTAACAAGAGTCCATTAGCTTTTCCAAGAAATGAGAATGATATATGTTATAACTATAATGGACTTGGCCAAAAAAGTCATGAATGCAGGAACAAGAAATTTCAGTCATATGGCAACCGGTGTAATAGTCATGGCCCATATGGAAGAGGTTTTAGAACATATGAGCAACAAAGACATGCATGGAACAAAAGGAGAAATATTCTTGAAAAATCAAGAAATCCATTGAAACTGGTAGTGGGCTATAATAGCATGACCAGAAGAAGATGGTCAAACCAGTTTGATAGAAGGTCCTCCAATCATGTGTCTGGCATGAACACAGTCTGCTACTACAACAATGTTTTTGGAGCAAGAACCAATCAACAAAAGAAAATTAACGCTGCTCCAAGGACTGCAAATGAGAAGAGGAGTGAGACCAAGTAGGTATGGAGGAAGAAGCGAGGGGATATGACAATGGGCAGACACTGTGCATTCAATGCACATGTGATATCTCCTAAGGCTTAAAGGAGATGTAGGACTTTAGGGGGAGCTACAAATTGTTCATATTATTCACCCCCAATTTTGAAAAGAACAAAATGTAAGGATAGGCTATCGTCGGTATGAGGAAAAGATGAGATGGTTGTGTGTGTAATGCCTTGGCTACACATTCACAAAGGTGAAATGTTTTACAACTGCATGTATCAATAGATGGTTTAAACTGCTAAATGATAGCAAAGGCTTTTGACACAGGAAGATGGAGGCTAGTGGATAAAGTGCTCCGGTAGAGATATTGGACTGGTAGAGTAAACCGATATGTGTAGTGTGTTACCCATATGGATATTGACCGGTATTGCATATTTTGATCTGTGCAGTAACTCATGTGGCTTGAAGTGAAGAAGTTATGTCTCAAGTGAAATTGGAGAAGTCCTGAGTGACAATGTGTTGTTCCGGTAGCTGATCTTGTATGCATACATCATTATGTTTTAACCGGTTTGATAATTGACATGATAGCGATGTGATTTGGCATTGTGGTCATATAAGATCATGTCATAAGTTGTGATGGATGTCATGGAGTTGGAAGATCATCAGTGGATAACTTACTCAGCTCTACCGGTACAAGGTGTAGAATGGAGAACCGGTTTAGAACCTGACATGCAAAGGATACCTGAGATCTATAGTTCAGGGGGAGTTTGCAGCCATATTTTCTGATTGGTATCAGACATGTTGGATACTAAGGGAGATCAAGTGTCTATGCTGCAGTATAGGCCACTAGGTGAAACGAACAATAGCCTTCTCTACCGGGAGAACAACCTGCAAAGGAAGAGAAAAGTTCTCACTCAACCGGTTATGAGAAAAGAGGGAGAGTTACCTGCACAGGGGGAGATTATACAATTGGTATCACTGTCAAACTTAACACTTGGTATCAACAAATTGGAGTTAGAATAACTTTCTACATAACAAAGGGGGAGAATATGCAGTCTGACCAACAAGTAAGTGAAATTCACTGACACACTTTTCAACAATTGGTATCATATTAGTATATACACTTGGTAGCAGAGCAATTGGTGTCAGTTGGTGTCAGATCCCTCTATCCCAAGTATTGATGGTTGAGAGGATAAAGAGTAAAATGGCCAAAGGGTAAGCTGCAATCGGTAGAATGTTCTGTCAGCACCCTTTGTCATTGTGTCAAAGGGGGAGAGGAAATCAGTATTATACCGGATACTACATGTGTTGACATCAATGCCAAAGGGGGAGATTGTTGGCATTCTGTTGTCATTGATGTCAACCGATATTGTGTTGTCATTGATGTTACTGACATAGCCTGTCACCGGTAAGTATGGAATGTTGACTGGTGAGAAAGTATTGGAGACTGATATGATATGTCAACTGGTGAGTGATGTGTTGGCAGTGTATGGTTGCCAACCGGCGAGCATGTGACTAGTAAGAAAGCAAGGTTGAGCAAACAGAGAATGTGCACACAACCGGTAAGCAGTTGGATGTCAATCAGCAGGACTCCCACCGGATGAGGAGGTTATCACAAGATGAAGATATGACTGATAGAGTTTGGGTTGTTGCAAGTTAGTAAAGTAGACAAAGGGGATGTCTATCGGGTTATGTGCCTAATTGAAGATATATCTGCTCAATGACAGCAAAGTCATGTCAGTAAAATGTCGGAAGCATAATGAGTGACAAGGATCCACTCTCACTGAGTGATTGGCAAGTTTAGTGCATTGGTTCATCTACTCCCACTGATAAGTGGCAATGTTCTGGGATTAGACAAAGAAGTTAAAGGCAAGTAATTGTGAGCTCACATCAGATGAACAAGTGAAACACAAAGATGCCTCAGGTGCGTGAAACCAAAGATGTGCACCGGATCAACAAGAGTTGGCATGTTGAGCTACCATAACAGAAGAGGAAGAACAAGAAGTGATGTGGTTGCAACTTTGGCAAACATGTTGAGATGATATTCGGGCTAATAAAGATGAAGGTAAGGTTTAGCAGTTGCAGACATGGAGCAACCGAAATGCAGTTGTAGGTTGATGCATGACAGTTGAAGTTTGATGGCATGGTGTCATCAAGGTTATTACCGGTATACAGGCAGATGCATTATCAACCGATAAGTAGGTCAATCGGTGAGCTAGCAAAGAGGCAAAGTGGAAAGCTCATATCTGATGAAGATGAGCTTGTTGTGGATTGACAAGGTTGGTGACTGGGCTAATGTGTTCCACCGACAGGACAGTAAAGTGCAGACATGAAGGTTAGTCGGTTAGTGTATAACTGGTAGGGCTAGAGAACCGGTAGGTAAGCACTGGTAGTGTATGTGGTGGTCCGTGACCATACTTGAACCAACATAGTGAGTTGATGTGGATGCCGACAAAGAAGAAACAAAGTCTCCAAGTGGCAAATGTACAAAGGTCGATGAAGAGTGCTTCAAGGAGGTTGGTGCTGAGTCGATTGACATTAAATGAAGACCCTAAGTATCACGGGTTGATTGCAGGGGTTTGCGACTCAAGATAGATCAGAGGACATTGATCTGATTCATTGGCATCATGATCGATGTAGAGTGTCTAAGTGCATATCAGATTTGGTGAAGGGGCCCACAAATTCATTCATTGTGATTGACAAGTGTAGGTCGACAAACAAGCTGTGTTTGCTAAATTTAGCAAACGTGTATTGGACGCAACGTGATTGGTGGAGTTGAGTGATTTGTTGCAGGTTGTCAATCCTTGAGGAAGATCTGATTGGATTTGATATAGATTGGGTCGATAGAAGGAACCCTAGTGCGCCAAAGTTTGAAGTTATGTTTTGGCAGGAATGCTCATAAATAAATATGCAGATAAAGATCATAATGGATTGATGTTGCCAGATGATTAGGTGTCGTATATTGTAGAGAAAAGTGTAAGAGTGGAGCAGATAGCTAACCAGTCAGAGAGTTCATCGAAGATAATAGTGACGGAGTGTTGGAAGGTAAACCAGTAAGAGGGTTTAACAGAGGGTTTAAGGGTGAACTCACAATACTGGTTCCCACTTTTTGACCAACTTTGACACTTAGATGAACATTTTGTAAAAAACCTTCACTTTCCAACACCTATAACTTTTAAATCGTTAAGAATTTGAAGATGATGTAAACTAGTGATTTGTAACATCCTTTTTGTAGATTCTAAATATATTTTTTTCAAATTTTTTTGAATAAAATTTTATTGATTTTTCCATCTCCCTCGAAAGTAGTTTTTTTACAAGAAACAACATTTTTTAAGAGTGATGTGCATCCCGAAAAGTATAAATTTTTTTCTATAAATGATAAAAACTTATCTCTTTTAAATTTTGGTTTGTAAAATCAATACCCAGGGCATGCAGTTGGTTTGATAGTGATATGTTGAATATTTTTTATTTTATTAAGTTTTGAAGTCCGACTAATTATAATTTAGATATAGGTGTACGTTTGAACACATAACTTGCTCTATATATATCAAAATTAAGTTTTATTTTTTTTGTTAGAAAAAAGACATCAATACCTAGGGCATATATATTTTTTAGAATTTTTTTGAATTAGTTTGCTATTTTTCCCAATGCATTGAACAAAGAAGTTCATGTTCAATGAAAAACCTACATTCATAAAAAATAAAATAAAAATATATTAATAAACTTAAATATATTAAAAATTATACTATTTGGAAAGCTTATAATATGGACTAAATCCTTAAGAAAACAAAACTTCTAAATGAATTTGTTTGACCCCTCAAAAGCTAATGTAAAATTGGTTTTTTATCAGCATTTGATAGATGCAAAGGAGACTCCATTGCAAGTATGATTTAGAAGTAGAGAGGTTCTATCCAAGAAATTTTGATCTAAGAGCCTTTGATCTAACTCTCTTCAATTAATTACTTCAAATGGGACTTCTTAAAGCTTAAATAATTATATTTTCCAAAAAATGTATGATTTCAGCAAAAATCAGGATGTACCAAAAAGTGGGAACCAGCTTTGTGAGTTCACCCTTAACTGGTGAGGCCAAAGTAACCGGTAAGCTGCTAAAGATTGTAGCAGTCAAATGAACTGGTAGTGTTTTAACCGATAAGGAGGTAACAAAGTGTGAAGCAATGAAAAGTGAGAATCGAGGGAGGGCAGGCGAGGCAGAGACTGAGCAGAAGAGGAATCAGAACTGACAGAGTGAAGAGAACCGATAGAGTGAACAGAACCGACAGAGTGAAGAGTACTGGTGGTGACAAGCACCAGTGGATCAGTGTGAGAAGAGAACTGACATAGAACAAAGAAGAGGAAGACCAGTTGAGAAGAGTTGAACTGATAGAGTGATTGGATTGTGAGAGGTTACATAATTCATTTGTAACCAGGTAATAAATTTTGTATTGTTTACAGACATTGTAATCACTGAGTTGGAGCTTGGTGCTCCTTGGGTTGGTGCCCTAAACTTTGTAATCAGTGTTTATTGTGAGGTTGGATTGGAGCAGTAGACTCCAGTAGCATTTCTCACCGAGGTTTTTCTCATGTTAGGGTTTCCTCATATATCTAGTGTCATGTGATGTGTATTTGTGTGTGCTTGCATCTTGATGTCTTTCCCTATCTCACCGGTATATTTACTTTGTGTTTGAACTGCTAACCAGTACACACATTTAGGATAAAAAAAGGGTTAAGTTTGGAAACCACTGATTCACACCCCCCCCCAACCCTCGTCTCAATGGCATCTTGTGTTCTACACTTTTCATATATATCAAATACATTGGCTATCTCTAAGATACAACAATAGAAGGAACAAGATAAATCAAATCCATTTTGCCTATAGCAACAATTGTCTCTGAGTAGTCAATACCCTCAACTTGTGAAAACCCCTTAGCTACAAGATGTGCCTTGTATTTGTCAATGAAACCATCAAATATACCCACTTGCACAGAGCCATTTTTTTACCTTAGAAAGAGAAACTAAGCCCCATGTATTATTCTTCATCAATGAAGAATACTCCTCTACCATAGCATTGTCCCACTCTAGAATATTGGAAGTGCACATTCTTCACTATGACCCAGCTTGGAATCTCTTCATTTAAGACATCCAAGGACCATGAGACACTCCTAAATAGAGTTTCCTACATTTTAGAGCTATTTAGCAAGGGCCCTCTCTTGCATGGAATGATACTTAATGAAAATAATAAATAAACCTTTTCCACCATTCTAGAAAAATGCACATGCAACCCTAGATTTTTCTTCATAGTTACAAATCTAATCATCCAAAACCTTCCTTGTCGGAATCTTACTATGAGCAACAACCACAAAAATGATAACCACTTTAAAACTTGGTTTCTTCCTTGTTCAATGCACAAAATAGATAATCATTGGGTTCAGCATCTAGAGTACGGAGGCCAGAAGAGGGTTGCTAGCCTTCCTCTCCTGTAGCTTCTCAAACACCATCGAGACCTCCATGCTGTAATTTTTCACCTCAAACCTAGTAAAAATTGGAACCTTATTGATCTCAAAACCTACAATGATTTACCTAAGACATTAATTCTATTGGAAGTACCATGTTCCTCAAGATCCTTAAGTGACTGCCCTAAGGCCTCACTACCTCCGAGCACTACCTCCGAGCATTATAATGAACAAGCACCCAAGTGATGTGGGAGGACTATTACCAATTCAAACATTTCAAAACAAAAAAAACAATCAAAGAAAACCTAAGGTGGGAAAACAAATACAAATTAGGGAGCAAGCCAACAAAGTAACCTAACCCAAAAGACCACCCAAGGGAACAGGAATTGGTCCTCACGACAAGCAAACAATGCGAAGAATCATCAAGAGGCCATAGCAAGGGCATAGTAGGTTAGCAATGGAAGATGGTTGTTTATCTATCAATCTAAACCATAGAGCTCTCTCCAGCCTCCATGTCCAAATTCTAAGTTCCACAAGATAGATAATTCACTCACAAGTACCCATGAATAAGTGTAGAGGATAGTGGTTTTTTGAAGACGAATCCATGTTATCTAGTTTTTATTCCATGGGATGTAGTGGAAAATGTGATGGTTAGTTTGGGCTTTAATTATCCTTCTTTTAATATTGTGATACTTCTTAGGTATAATTTAATTTGATGATTTATAATCTTATATTATGATTCATGGTTTGTTCTTCAATTATGATATGGCAAGGAGGTTTTTATATAGAAGGTAGTAAGTTGTAGAGGATACGATTTGAGAGTTTTGTTCTTGTCAAGAAAAATTAGAGTTTGCCCCTTTAAGTGGCTTAATTTATATAAAATAAATTGTTTTATTTCTATCTTGCAATTTTTTGAATCTGATATAATTTTTCACTCTATTTTTCTCTTTGAGTAAGCATTTTCATAACATTCATATGAACAAACATTTTAGAGATATAATTTTTAAAACATATTCAAATTCTTCATTAAAATATCTAACAATCATCCAACTAAGAAATTTTATATCTAAACAAAATAAACTATCTCGTATGGATCACTATCTAGACCAGACCCCTAGTTTTTATTGCTTTTAAAATCAAAAACTATCTCGTATTGATGTCAAATGATAGTGAAACATTTAGAATCATCATTAGAATGACAATTAAATAGATTGACTTAATAAATGACCAAGTTTAAAGACCATTTAAATTTTATCCTAAAATGAAAAAAACAATAATTAATTATAAAATTTAATCCTATTCTCAAAATTATTAGTAATATTACATAAAGATAAAAATCTTTAAAATATAATCTACTGCATCCTAATTATGATTTAAGAAATTTTAAAATATTAAAAAGAAGCATTTTACACATGATTTTATAAGATATATTTGGAAGGTCCTTCAACTACTGATTTGTTATGTTAGGATAAATTTCAAAATTGCTTTTAAGGATTAATTTTAGTTGAATATAAACATGTTAAACCCCATGTCATACGTCATGAGGTTCGAGCTTGTGATTCATGCCTTGTGGGTCAATTTATATAGACGTATGTTTGGCTCAAACCTCATAATCTATTGTGATTTTCGTTGGGGGTGAGAACTTCGGATTTACTTGTAAAAATCGATAAAGAGTGATGGAGAGGGAAGCATTGGATACGTTGCAAAATGGAATTGCAAAGGTTAAGCAAATCGTCGAAGGGAAGATCCCATCTGGTCTTGTGTATACGATGATTTATAATGAAATCTACGAAAAGTGCTATAAACTGCCTCACACTTTGATGCAGGCTGAATATGAGAAAACTTTAAAAGATCATATCAATTCAACAGTTGTACCCGCACTGAGGGGGAAAGAAGATGAGCTTCTGTTGAAAGAAGTTGGAAAGCAATGGGAATATTACAATCGAATGGTTAGCATTTTATTGAAATGGGTGTTTTTTTATAAGATGATCTTCTCAAAACCCGACGAAGCTGCTCGGAGATACTTTCTTGAAATGGTCTACAACAAAGTTTTGCGAAGTAATGTGCAGGCTGCTATTATGCTTCAAATTAATAAAGTGAGAGAGAGTGAGAGCATTCTGGATCGGGCTGTATTGAATAATGTTGTGCGTATGCTGTTGGATCTTGGGATGGACTATTATATAGATTTAGAGTTGACCATTTTTGAAAGTACTAACATATACTATTCCAGAAAGGCTGCTTCATGGATATGTGAGTACTCTTGTCCAGACTACTTGTTGAAGGTTGTTAAGTGTTTAAGGTTGGAAAAAGAAACAATTGCAATGCATTGTTTGCATCAGAGTAGCCAAACTAGGTATATAGAAATGGTAGCAAATGAACTTCTTTGCAAACATGAAAGTCAACTTTTGAAGGAAGATTCAGATTGCCATCCATTGTTGAGAAATGACAAGATGGATGATCTTTCAGAGATGTTTAAGTTGTTTTCTGGAATAGATAAAGGCATTCAGCTCATGACCAAAATATTTAGACAGCATGTTACGAGGAATGGTACATCATTGGTTAAACATGGAGGACAAATGGTGGCAAAGGCAACTGAAAAAGATCAGTTTGTGAGGAGTATTATCCAATTGCATCAGAAATACTTGCAATGCGTGGAGGAGAATTTTATGAACCACTGCCTTTTCAAAAATGCACTCATGGCAGCCTTTCAGAGTTTTTGCAATCAACAAGTTGCAGGAAACAGTATTTGGGAATTGTTTGTCACATTTTGTGACAAGATTTTGACAAATAGAAACATGGCATATTCAGATGTTGAAGATGCCCTTGAGAAGGTTGCAAAGATCTTTCCCTACATCTATGACAAAGACATGGTTGCAGATTTTTATAGGAAGAAACTCGCAGATAGGCTTTTGTCCCATAAAAATTCAAATGCTGATTATGAAAAAAGCATGTTATTAAAGCTGAGGTTTGAGTGTGGACGACAATTTACATTTAAAATGGAGGGCATGCTTACTGATAGGGCATTGGCAGTAAAAACCCAATCAAACTTTGAGGAATACCTCAGTCAGAATCCTCTTCATCCATGTTCTGGAATAGAATTCTCTGTTACAGTTTTGACATCTGGATTTTGGCCAAGCTATAGGTCACCTGAATCACTTCTCCTTCCTGTTGAAATGGTGAGACATTTAGAGTCATTCACAGAGTTCTATAACAGAGAAAACATGAACAGAAGACTAACATGGAAATATTCTCTGGGAACGTGCATTATTATTGCGAGATTTGACCAAGGTGAAATTCAAATAGTTGGAACAACTTTTCAAACAAGTGCACTATTGTTGTTCAATGCAGAAGAGAGGTTAAGTTTTTCAGAAGTTAAATCCCAGTTGAATTTGGAAGTTCAAGATACAGTTGCATTGCTGAATTCCCTTGCATGTTCAAAATACAAAATTCTGAGTAAAATTCCAGATACAGAATCAGTGATAGAAACCGATTGTTTTGAATTCAATGCAAACTTTTATAGTAAAAATAGGAAGATCCGACTTCCAGCACCCATAGCTAATGTACAAGAAAATGTTGGGAAGGCTGTGTTTCAAGATAGACATCATATAATTGATGCTTCGATTGTAAGAATTATGAAGAGCAGAGAAACATTAACGCATAAGGAATTAGTGATGCAATGCATTGAACAGGTTAAAGACATGTTCAAGCCAGATGTGAAACAAGTTAAAAAGAGAATTGAAAATCTTATAGATAGGAAATATTTAGAGAGAGATAAAGAAAATCCTGAAA
The DNA here is from genome assembly GCF_030272615.1 of Cryptomeria japonica. NCBI lineage: Eukaryota > Viridiplantae > Streptophyta > Pinopsida > Cupressales > Cupressaceae > Cryptomeria > Cryptomeria japonica. Next base: position 244,859,326 of record NC_081405.1, on the reverse strand, counting down.
TGTACATTTACTTGCATTGACATTGGTTCAGAGAAGATGTTTCTGGATTTGATAGGTCGCAACTTATTTTAACACTGAACTGTAAATCTTATGTTGTTCATTAATCTTCTACTTTTCTTTTCTCCAGTCCATCAAATCATCACATAAGAATAGTTCAAATGTAAAAAATATATAAATGAGGGAACAATAATTATAAAGTTTCAATTTTCCATTCATAATATTAATAATATAAGGAAATTGACACACAGACTGATATAAGTAGCGAATAAATAACTCTGATGATTTTTAAGTCCAACTCTTGTAGAGGCAAGAATCATAACCTATATAGCAACTTTCTGAAATTGCAGTTGAACTCCAATGCACAAATTACAGTCGAGACATAAGCTGAAAAGGGATAGAAGTCAGTACAGCACCATGCATTCTCTGTCCCTGTCCATGCATTGTTTGTGTCACTCCTCCAACAATTTTATACAACAAATCTGAATTTATAGCCAATTATCAATTATAAATCTAGTAATGACTCAGAAAGCTACAAATCCAAAACATTTGAAAAAAACATGTGGAAGGAGTGTTTGATGTTAAGAAGAATGGTTTCTTACCCCGCTCAGTCTCAATGATGTGCACGCTCGGTCTCTATGCCTCGCAGGATGGTGGGGCGTGTATTCTATGCCTACCCCCGTCACTCCGCAAGAGTCATTTGGCAATGGAGCATACCTCGCAAGGTAGAAGGATAGATGTTAAGAAGAATGGTTTCTTACCCCGCTCAGTCTCTATGATGTGCAACTATGCCTTGCAGGATGGCAGAGTGTGTATTCTATGCCTACCCCCGTCGCCAGGCAAGAGTCATTTGGCAATGGAATTTTTTTCCCCGTAACTCTAATATTCCTGTTCCTTGCAAATTATTTTCATGCCTAAGTTCTACGAATTCTCTAACATTTCATCACTTTCGACATTCACAAATATATAATCATAATCCTACAATTTTCAAAAAATTTATCTGTTTGCAAACTATAATCTGAAAAGCAATTCCAAATAATTAAACAGTCTACATACCATCTGTTTAAGAAAAGGGTATGGACATTTATCAAAGCGTAATGGTATAGAGATTTTTGTCACATTAAACTTAAAGTGATTAGTTTGGTGTGACTCTGAAGCAATCTGGGCGACATCGGGCAGAGAAATGCTCTCGATGAAGTCACATTGTCACAGCGATAGAGTTTTTGAATTTGGTGAGACATTGGAGTGGTCTTGGCAAAAACACCATTTCGGTATGATGATTAGTTGGTCTTGCCGACAGAAGTCCCTTTTCGCTGTGACATTAGAGTTTGGCAAGACAAATTGAGCAGATAAACAAATTGATGGATTTCTCCGAGATTGATAAGACATTTGCGAAGTCTTGGTGATTGAGTGATTAGTTCAGTGCGACTCTGAAGCAGTCTGGGTGACATCGGGCAGAGAAATGCTCTCAGTGAAGTTACATTTATGTCTCACCGAGCTCGTAGGTCACAGTGATAAGAGTTTTTGAATTCAGTGACACACTGGAGTGGTCTTGACAAAAAGATCATTTCGGTGTGATGATTGGTTGGTCTTGCCAACAACAGTCCCTTGTCGTTGTGACATTAGAGTTCGGCGAGACAGATTGCGCGGATAATCGAAGTGATTGATTTCTCTGATATCAATAAGACATCTGCGAAGTCTTGGCGACATGATAGAATTTCAATGTGACATCAGTGTTCAATGAGACACTTAAAGGGGATTACCGAGGTCATTCTCTTAGGTGGATAAGCCAATTTCAAAGAGACATTGGCTTAGTCTTGGTGACAAAGTTGTTTTTCGGTATGACAATGACATTCGGCAAGACAGTTCAAGGGGCTAGCCAAAGTGGTTTCCTTTGCCGATGAAGACCATATCGATGAGACTGTGCATGTGTCTTGGCAACAAGTGATGGATTTTGACGTGCCATAAGGGTTCAGTGAGACATGTCAAGGAGCCATCCGAAGTGATGTTTAACGCCGATGAAGACCATATTGATTAGATTGATATGTGGTCTAGGCGAAAAGCCACATGATATCTTGTTTTATATTATCTCTCTTTGTTTTCAGCATCAGGGGGTTACCAAGGATCATATTAAGAGTAGAAATTATTTGCATAGTATTAAACTACGAGTTCTCCTACATCATAGAAAAGAGATAACATTGTCCAAGCAGTTTCAATTTTGTTCAAGCTCAAAATTATAATTGTTACCTTCAGTTATGTAATTTCTTTATGGTTATTGGTCCTTCTTATAGACTTTAGATTGGTTGTCATTGAGTTGTTATGTTATGGTTTTGTGGATATTGGTTCCCTTTTGATCTCTTGACTAATTGTTATCGAGTTGGTTTGATTTTTTGGTGTTCAATTATACTGTTTAATATGTTATTTTCTGTCTTCTTGACAATTTTGACTACCTTCTTTCAATATAAATTTAGTATTTAGACATTGATTTAGTTAAAATAAAAATTTAAAAATAATTTTAAAACTTATAGACTAGATCATTTGTCTATGTGAATTCTTTAATTTATTTATTCAAACAATTGTATGATTATTTATATAACATCTATGGGTGTCTCACTTGCTACTTGAAATATCAATCAGATTGCATTTTGCCACTGCAGTGATCAATTCGACATGACTCTGATCTATTTGGGCCACATCAGTGATTAGTTTGGTGTGACTCTGAAGCCCTAAAAATGTTAATTTTGCACGTATGTGCAAGATGGCGTATTCATCGGGTAAAGCTCACAATTAACACACCGTTCAACACGGAAATCAAGGACCTCATCTTCTTCAGGAAGATTTATCAAAGGCAAAAGCGCATGCACGGACAGTCTCAAGAAAACTTTCTTCGCGCCAAAGTGTAAATTTTGAAAGCACGGGAGAATGGCGTCAATAGCATAAGTTGCAGGTTCTTCCCTAGAGAATCAGTATGTAGACATTTTCGGAGACATATCTTACACGTCTGATATCATGCCCCCGAAGCCTGTTCACCCAAAGACCAAGCCGAAGGCAAAAACCATGACCAAAAACCCTTCTGTGGTAGTGTTGATGTGTTTTGCATGCACATGCAAACACAGAATAAAATACCAAGGTATCTTATCCTCTCTTGAACAAAGTTTCCCCGAATGCTAAAGATTTCGCCTAAGGATCAATCGAGGCAACTCCAAGGTTCTTGTATGTAGGGTCTCTACGTGTGGATAAGCTCAATTTGGTCTAATGTGATTATGCTGGATTCACAAGGGGACTTACATTCGAATGTCTGAGCGTCTGATCTGTTGGAACATGAATCCTATCTACTGGCTGGAAGATAAAGAAATATCAAAAGGTGCAGGGTATGGAGAATATAATCTAAGACCTAGAATGCAAGAAGATGGATGAACGACTAGGTGGAGTCCTACTAGGTTGGGTCTTACCATCAGGTTGAACAATCCAACACCAACTCAGTGCGATCTTCTAAGGAATGCTTCGAATATGTTCAAATCGTACACCATCAGACATTGATCACCATTCAAGATAATGCATGAACAACAGACATGTAATGACTTGAAATTAAGCTCATTCTATGTCAGTTGACCACACAAGGCGCACTTACAGTCAGCAAGAGGCTAGTGGTTTGGACTAGGTGGATTCCACATGAATACATTCAGTAACTTCCTTCATTCAATCTAATTGTCTATCATCTAAAATGAAGATTCAACAAGAGACCATGCGTATTGCAAAGAAACGACACATCACCATAACTTCAATGAAAATGGAGTTCATTTACAATCAAGGCAACAATTTCTTGCCTTCTCCTAATCTACTCTAATTGCTATTCTATTCACTAGTCTAGCTACTAATTCTTATTAGCTAACTCTTAACTAATCTCTGACTATTAACAATTAACCTTTACAAATGAAGAGCCAAAGCTTTATATAGGGAGCTCTTTACAATTCAACGGCTCTGATTGATTTAAAATCAATGGTTAGGATTACAAGATGAAAACCATAATTAGGGTTTGTTATAACAAACTTCCCTAGCCAATGAGAAAATTACATTCAATGAGTGTGGACCAATAGGAAGTAGGGGTAGTGTTGACGTGTATTTTGTACACTATCAAACACAGAATAAAATACCCAAGGGTACCTTATCCTCTCTTGAATAAAGCCTCTGAATGCTGAACATATCGCGAAAAAGGATCAATCAGGATGACTTCAAGGTTCTTTGTTGTAGGATCTCTACGTGTGGATAAACTCTCTGTGGTATGATGTGATTTGCTGGAATCACAAGGGGACTTACACTTGATGATTGAACGTCTGATTTTCTTTGAATATTGCTGGAACACAGGATTTTACTAACTAACTGGAAGACAAACAAATGGCAAAAGATGCAGGGTTCAGGAAGTCTACTCTACTACCTAGAATGCGAGAAGATGGATGAATGACTAGGTGGATTCCTACTGGGTTGGGTCTCACCATCAGGCTTGATCAATTCGACACCAACTCAATACGATCTTCTAAGGGATACTTCCAATATGTTCAAATCGTACACCATCTGACACTGATCACCATTCAAGATAATGCATGAAACAATAGATGTGTGACGACTTAAGATTAAGCTCATTTTATTCCAGTTGACCACGCAAGGCGCACTTACCATCAGCAAGAGGCTAGTGGTTTGGATTAGATGGATTCCACACAGGTGCATTCAACAATTTCCTTCATTCGATCTAATCATCTACCATCTAGAATTGAAGATTCAATAAGAAACCATGCATATTGCAAGAAACGACACACTTCACCATTACTTCAATGAAAATGGAGTTTGTTTACAATCAATGGCAACAATTTCTTGCCTTGTCCTCCTATTCTACTCTAATTGCTATTCTATCAACTGACTAATCACCTTCTAACTACTCTCTATCTCTCTTCTATTTCCTATTTCTATTAGCCTTTACAAATGAAGAGCCAGGGCTTATATAGTGGCCACAATACAAATTGATGGCTAAGATCAATTTGAGATCAATGGCCAAGATTCAATAATGAGAACCCTAATTAGGGTTTGTTACAACCATTACATAACATTTAATGCTTGACCAATGAAATAATTGTATTAATTGGACACATGTCTTCTTTGGAAAATTCGACCAATGGATAGCTGGGGTAGGTACATAGAAGTTTGTGCCACCTCCCATGAGTTAGGTACATTGAATCTGGACATGCTGAGGTGGACCAGACCGACTGGAGAAATGATGACTAGGATGCCAACTCGTTTGACACTTGGTTGACGCCAATTTGATGTTGCTGAGAAGCTAGCTATAATTAACTCTTCTGAAACTATCTGCTTCTTCAACGAACCCTTGCTCTGACTTATTTTGTCTTTGATGTGCAGGATGATTGATGTACCTCGCCTTGGAATGCTGGATTGGAAGAGGCTATTCCTAATGATGCTTGACCGAAGAAGGCCGTCCTTGTCGATGCTAGACTGGACGAGGTTGCCCTTATCCTTGTTGGATCTTCTTTGATGAGAACCTACCGACTTGTAGATCCTCCAGGCTTTGGAGTCGCCATCTTGATACCTACACAACATTTCAAAATTAGTAATATATCTTGAAGTGTAGAAATTAAACTTAAAAGGAAGATTTAAGATTTTAATTAGGAAACTTCATGATAAATCTTGAGTTATCATTTCCTAATTAACCATGCAATACTTAGATTTTCCAAAACAAATGTCCAAAAATCAAACCTTGAACAAGAGTGTTAAGATGATTTTGCCATACCTCCTCTTGAGTATTAAACTCTAAGAAATGATGCAAAAAATGGATTTTGCTAGGCAAAATGTAGATCAAAGTTCTCCCTTGGATAAAATGCGCCTCCTTTAGCCTTCAAAAGAATCGACTCCACTTCCTTCTAGTCTCCAACACTTGAAATAAATTCGCTCCAAGCAAACCAGATTTCACACCTCCAATTAGCTCTCCAAATTCGCTCTTAAGGCAATGATTGAATGATTTGAATTGCAAAAAAAAACACCTCCAATATATAGAGCGCTCACCCCTTTGCTCCCTCTAGGGCCGACTTGGCAAAACAAAGGTTTAAAATAAATAAAATTCCAAAAAAGGGGGCCGACTTGCTTGTAAAAGCAAATAAATGTATTTGAGCGCTCACCTTCATTTAAAATTTGAAAATTAATTTTAATGCCTCCAAAGTGGATTTTTGATTATTTCAAGGCCTAAAAATTAATTTATTAAATTAAAATGCCTTTAATTTAATGCGAATTTGATTTAGCCTTTCCAAAGGCCTCAAAGTTAGCAACTTGGTGAATTTTAAGGAATATCAACGCTCAATAAAAAATGAAGGATATCACCAATTTCACCCTAGACCTTCAGTGAAGGTCAGGAGCGATTTTTCAATCTTGCTCTTAATCCTTCATCTTTTGGATTCCAAATTGCTTCCAAGACATAAAATATCATCTCTTCTTCCTATCCACACAAGATTTGGTCTCAATTCCTCAAACAAAGGAGAGGATCTTGAAAAATCGCTATGGGCCCTCTCCGAGGGTCGAGCGATTTTTTGATTTTAGGCTTGATTCTTCATCATTTTTCATTGAAACTTCATTCATCATTTGGCAATGTCCTTCCTTAATCCACTCCAACCAAATTCGCTGTGTTGTTGCAAGGTAAAATGAGGATTTTCAACAATATCGCTATGGGCCCTCTCTGAGGGTCCGGAGCAATTTTTCGCTGTGGGCCTTCACTGAGGGTCCGAAGCGACTTTTCATTTTATAACCAAAATCATCAAGTTTCAAAGGCAAAATAATATTCATCACGCTCTTGGAGGTCTTTTCTCCTTGTCCTAACCTTGCCTTAGCACCATTTTGAAGAAAACATGCATTTTTTGAAAATCTCGCTGTGGGCCTTCAATGAGGGTCAGGAGCGACTTTTGGGTTTTAGGCAAATTCCTTTATCTTTTAATCTTCAAATCACCTCCAAGGCATAACACATCACATTCTCCTCTTGTCCAAGCAAGTTTTTATCTCAATTCTTCAAGCCAAGGAGAAAAAACTAGAAAATCGCTATGGGCCCTCTCTGAGGGTCCGGAGCGATTTTTGTAATTGCCTTCAAAATTTTGATTCTCAACGATTTCTTTTCACTTCAAGGCTTTTCAAACGTCGTTTCAAACCCATGCCTAACCTTAGCTTTCCTCAAACTTGGATGAAAATTTCCCATTTTAGGTTTCTCGCTGTGGGCCCTCTCTGAGGATCCAGAGCAATTTTTGTGTTTTCAACAAAGTCCTTCATCATTTCTAGCCAAAACTTCTTCAGGTGGGTGGAGAAAGTCATTTATTTCCCTTTCATGCTCAAAACTTAGTCTCTTTTCATTGCAAAATGAAGAAAATCAAAATCTCGCTGTGGGCCCTCTCTGAGGGTCAGGAGCGAGATTCGCTTTGGACCTCCTGAGAGGGTCAGGAGCAAAATTCGCTTTTTGAACTCTCTGTCAGGATAATTTTATGGAATATAACATTTAAGTGATAAGTGATAAGTGATATTTCCTATACTTCCTTACATTTAAGTATAAGGGATATTTCCTTCTTTCTTATACTTTAAGTTATATTCCATATATACTTTCAGGGTGTTTGAGAGTGGTTTCAGACCTCCAGGAGTTATATTGCAAAATCTAGTTTTTGGAGGTTTTTCTAGTTTCTAGACTTAGTCAAATTTCAGGATCAGGGCTTTCAGACTTAGTCAAATTTCAGGATCAGGACTTTCAGACTTAGCCAAATTTCAGGATCAAGACTTCACTCAAGCAGGACCTGCTATCCAGGTGATCCCCTTGGCGACACTCAAAATGCAAAGGCTAACCGACAAAACCCTAAAAAACCTAAAAACAAACCCTAGAAAGCAAAAAAGCAGGGGTCCCCATTTGCAATGGGGCGATGTGTGAAAACGTCACAACAGGTAGGTACACTGAAGTTTGTGTTGTCACCGGTGAGTCAGGTACATTGAATCTGGACATGCTAAGGTGGACCAATCTGGTTAGAGAAACAGTGACTGGAATGCCACCTTGTCTAATACTTGCTTGTATCTCTTGATATTTGATGAGGAGCTTAACTTTGATTAACTCTTCTGAAATTATCTGCTTCTTCAATGTACCTTTGTATTGAATTTAGTTAATCCTCCTTCGTCCTTGATGCGATGAATGATGCACTCCTTGATTCTCTATGTGCTTGATGAGGCTTCCTTACTGATAAATTTTTCTTTCTCCGGTAGCATACCTCGCCTTGAAGTATTGGTAAGGTCATTCTTCTCTGTCATCATGTGGTTCCTTTGTGTGGTGAAATGAAGGTTTTGGAGATAGCTTGCAACTCCTCGAACACTTGTAGTCTTCCAACGCTTGAAAACACCTCGACTCCTCCTTTATGCATTTGGAATGTCCTTGATGATGATGGGACTGGAATAGGTCGTCATTGTCCTGGCCTGATCCTCTTCCATCTGCAAAACAAACCAAAAGATGATTAAGTACACATGATATATTTATCCTGATCATATCATTTATTACCTTAAATCATTAATAAGAAGGCATTAAAATGAAAATTCGCTCAGGATCCTCTCTAGGGATAGGCCCTATAGGAATTTCACTCTGGACCCTTTGGAAGGGTCAGGAGCGATTTTTGCTATTTTACTCAATGAGACCTCATTTTCAACATTTCACAATTTTGGACTTAACATTAGTCTTCTCTCCACAAGGGCCTAGGAATCCATATCTTGAACTCATACATGAGCAAACTAGATGATTTTGAGAATTTCGCTCTGGACCCTTTGGAAGGGTCAGGAGCGAAATTCATGATTTGCTTGCTTTCCCTCACTTAGCTCCATTCTTCATCCTTCAAGTCATTAAGAACAAGTCTTTGGGCTTCAAAATTGTTTGTGAATGAGCTAGCTTGTAGATTGGAGCAAGGTTTAGAGCCTCATGAAGAAATTCGCTCTGGACCCTTCGGAAGGGTCAGGAGCGAAATTCTTCCTTTAGGTTGAATTCCTCCTTCCTCTTACTTCGTTTTACCTTGATTCTTACCTTTGGATCCCTCTCCCATGAAGGCAACACTTGTTTGACCCTGAAGAAGGCCTGAAAGGAGAAATTCGCTCTAGACCATGGCCAAGGACAGGACCTATTTAGGATTTCGCTCTGGACCCTTTGGAGGGGTCAGGAGCGATTTTCATGCTCTAGCTCAAAATATTCACTTTTTGTGATTACAAATCATTCAAAGGCATTCCCAGGGGCATCTTCAAGTTCAGTTCACCCTGATCAATGCTTGGCTCAACAAAAAATTGGGAGAAAAAGGAGATTTTGAGAATTTCGCTCTGGACCCTTTGGAAGGGTCAGGAGCGAAATTCATGATTTAGGCTTAATTCCTTCATTTCCTAACTTCCAATCCACCTCAAAAGGCAAGAATACATCACTCCACTTCCATCTACGCCATAGGAACCAAGGTTTTGACCTCACCCAAGGAGAAAATAGGTGCTTTGAAGAATTTCGCTTTGGACCCTTTGGAAGGGTCAAGAGCGAAATTCTTGTTTTAGGTTGATTTTCACCACTTTATTGCTTTAGACAACCTTTCAAAGGCGAGTGCACATTAAAATCTTCCCAACCATGCCTTAGAAATCAAAAACTTGGTCATAACAAGGAGCAACATAGAGGTTATGGGAATTTCACTCTGGACCCTTTGGAAGGGTCAGGAGTGAAATTCTTCCTTGAGCTCGTTTCACACCTCTTTTCTCCTTTCCTAGCCTTGGATATAACTTCGTAGGTCTCCTCCTATCATCATCAATTTCAAATTGGCATTTACTTCAAGATTTTGTGAAGAAATTGGGTCCTACAAGAATTTCGCTTTGGACCCTTTGGAAGGGTCAGGAGCGAAATTCACCCTTAGGCTCAAATCTTGACTTCATCTCCCATATTTCTTCATCCAAACAAGTTCTTTGCCCTCACTAATGCTTGGGAATGAGTTAGTTCCTAGTTTGGGTCAAGGTGGAATGTCTTATGGAGGAATTCGCTCTGAACCCTTTGGAAGGGTCGGGAGCGAAATTCCTATTCTAGGCTTAATTCACCTTGAAATTGACTTGACTTCGCGTTAGACTCAACCTTTTGATGCATTTCCTTCTATATCCTTGCAAATCAATCTGACCAACCAATGACTTAGGTGAAATCTTGGGTTCTTTGTGAAATTTCGCTCTGGACCCTTTGGAAGGGTCAGGAGTGAAATTCAAGTTTAGGCTCAAATTTCTTACCTTCTATCACTTGACTTTGTCTTACACAACAATTTTCTCTTAATTATGCCATAAGGTGACCTCCTCAAATTTAGACAAGACATAACCTAGAAATGAGGGCAAAACTTGACCTAAGGCTTTAAAGAGACCTTGACCTGGAGCACCTACTAACCCACCTTAACTCAAGCAGAGCCTGTTACCTTAATGATCCCTCTAACAACCCTCCAAATGCAAAGGCTAAAAGCCAAGACCAGGCAATCAAGCAAACTAAACTAATCCTAGAAAGCAAAAAGTAGGGCTCCCCATTTTCAATGGGGCAATGTGTGAATACGTCACAATAGGTAGGAGACAAATATGAAGAAGTCTATGATCCAGAGCTCCACAAACAGCCAAAGACTCTCTGGGAAGATGCTTGTCAGAGGAAGTTGAGCGAGAGGAGTAGTTCAAACAAATCTGCTCTCAAGCTTTGGAATTCCAGCCTTCCGCAATACATGGTCCCCATGGTTCCTCACTGCCCTGATTTTATTGATGCATGCATTGCGAACTTCAAACCTAATCCACCAATGATCGAAGGAGAGCCACTAAAAGTAGTGATAAGCATGGAAGCCATTAGAGACATGTTGTGTATCCCACAGATTGACAATAGCACAGAGATTTCTCGCAAGAAATTCCTAGAGGGTTATTGGCGAGGCAGGCATGGCGCTGTCAGTTTTTGCAAGGATGCGATGCAAAGGGACCAGAATGTCGCAGATCTCCCTCGATTCCCATTGTCATATGGCGACCTCAAACAGAAAGATTTGACGGACGCCGCATCCATGCTGGTGTATCTTTTTGGTTTTGATAATGATCAAAATGTTCACCCTTTTCAGATGGGTTTCCTGTTCAAGTTCCGAAAGCAGAGAGAGAATTTCCAATATGACTTCGCAGACATCCTTGTTCAGGAGATTGTGGAGCAATTAATGGAATTCCCAAAGCATTATAGATTCAGGTACACTTCCTTCCTAGTCCACATGTTTTTGCATCAGAACATAGACTTCTTTCGAGAGCATATGGAGCTTTCCATGTATGATAGCCAGAATAGGAAGAAGCCTGTAACTATGTGGACCCACATATTGTCCGCTATGCATGATGCATATGTGTTTTCAGATGCTTTCTTAGCCCCTACCATGCAAATTTTTAGTAAGCAAGACACATATTCCATTACTCGCTTTTCAAAGAGTCAAATTCGCTGGATGGCAGCGAACAGTCCCCCATGTGATTGGTTTTTAGGACAAGATTTTTCTTTCATCAGGGTTCATGGGTTCATAGAGGACCCTTTCCGTCTCCCATAGTCTATTCCTGATCACACCTTAGCCATAGAAATGTTTAGGCAGATGGTCATAATTGAAGAACGCATAGGCTCAGAGAGACATGGGGTCGCTATAACCCAGGATAATAAGATCATAGGGCCCATTGTCGTCTCTAAAAGACTTCAAGCAGAGGGTGTTCTTACTTCAAAGCTAGTTCAATTGGGCCTGATAGCTATTGATGATAAATGGAGTTACGATCCAGATGGATGCCTCTCCACAAGGACACCTACAGTGCATGTATCATGCGATCCCGTCTGAGATTCCTAGAGAAATCCAAAAGAAGATGACCTGGCACTGTATGTCAATTTAAATCTCATCCCTAAGGAAGAAAAACCGCCTTGGTCAGCGTTCTATGAACTAACAGGAAGGGTCGATCCTGTGAAGAAATTGCCAGTTATTTTATGTAGGAAAATAGAAGAAGACGCTTGGCCTGAGAATAAAAGGAAAGCATTTTGGTTATATAGGCAAGAAGTCGGACAACCCCGAGTGGGATTGGGAAATCTTCCTAGTGATGATACTTTTGAAGAACAGTGGCAGAAATATAATGATGACATTGACGATGATTACGAACCTTCCTCGAGTGGCACTGATGAGAGAGTTGTTGCACAAGTGGTTGAGATGCCTGGGGGAAAAGAGAAACAGGTTGAGATCATCCCTCCACCAATAAGCCTTGCACCTTTGCTTGCATACCATGCTATAAAGAAGTTCGTTGGTAGGCCTTGCTCCCAAGTCTCGAGGAAGCGATCTAGTGAAATGCGTCAGCAACATAGTCCAACAGAAGTAGGTGCGGTCCCCCAGAAGAAGAACATAGCTAATGTTCCTGGGAGTACTCAGGCACAAGTACCTGTATCGTCACCAGCCCCAGTTGCATTGGCAACGTCTTCAGCTTAGGTATTGTTTTCTCCCCTTCTTCTTTCTTCTCAGTCTCTAGTTTCCATTGCTACGTCATCCTCTCTTGAGCCTGCCATTGCATCTAGCATCCCAAAGGTAGTTGTATCTTCTGCGGCCATTCTGCAGCCTCAATCAGTCTCAGCCTCTTCTAGCCTTGTGTATCCCCCCTGCCTAGCATCGCCTCTTTTGGCACTGTAGTAAGCATATCTCACTCTGCTCAAACCCCAAGTCAATCAACATAAATATCCTCCATAGCGCACGCTCTCGAGTGTGCGAGCTATATACCCACTGCATCATCAAGTGATGGGTCGCTGTTTTCCTCACCTATCGGTATCTTCCCAAGAATCCCTCCTTTTTCCCCCGTTGCTCTCACCTTGATAGCTCAAGCCCAATTGCAAACCACCATAGCCCCAAGTCCTTTCATCCCTTCTCCAAGGGCTCCTTTCACAGGGCAAATGATCCCCTCCTCATCAAAATTCATGCAACAAGCGGATTTCACCAAGCTTTTGCCCGAGCTCAAAGAGCACAAAAAAGGAAAGCTAAAGATTCTCAAAAGCCCACAAAATCCTGCATACAGACATTGTATAGGGAAGGTCACGAAAACCTGTTGTTTACAGCTATGACACCAAGTGTTGTCAAGCCAGCCGACCAAATGCGGCTTGAAGATTATTCAAAGCACGCCATTGGCATTGATCTAAAACAAGCCCGACCACAAGACAAAGTGGAACTCATGGAGGAGTCGCAAAAAGTGGTGTCTTTTGACGATCTAAAGCGTACCCGACACCTGGATAAACTCACAATTGAGTTGGAAAGAGTAAACGCTACAAATGAACAATCGCAGAAAGAAGGAAAGGCTAGGGAAGCGAAGGTTACTCGTCTTCAATCCACAATGCTTCAGGAAAGGAGTGAAAGAGACAGGCTTCGGAGTGCATTGAATGACACAATAAGCCAATTGCAAGCAGAGCAATTCGCTAAGAATAAGCTGACCAGGGACTTGTATGACAAGGAGCAAGAACTTTTGCGGGTTCAAGCCGTTGCCCCCAATATAACTCAAATCCAGACACAATTGCAGGAGGTTACTGCAGAGAAAGAGAAATATCATCAAGAATTCGTCAATACACGAGCTCTTCTTGAAGAGAAAAGAAAAGTAAAAGATCAGGCTATGCGAGATTTCCAGGAAAAGCAGGCCCAATCCGTGCGGGAGCTTCAAGAATTAAGAGTGACCTTAGAAAATGAGCAGGTAAATAATAACCGATTGCAAGAAGAGCTACAGGATAAACACACTAGGATAATGGTGCTACAACATCAGGTAACAGATTCAACAAGAAAGATGCAAGAGCTTGTTGTGACCTTTTCACATATCACCCCATTGCAAACGGGGGCCCCTCTTTCTTGCTTCTCGCGTTGGTTAGTTTAGGGTTTTGGCAACATAATGGGCAATTTTGAGTTCTCATGCCCGAGTCTCGGATTTTTTATCATGCCTAATTGTCGTTTAGGGTTTCTGAAGTTATAGGATTAAGTGCGAAAAAGTTGAGATTTTAATGATCCTAGTTTTGTCTAAGTGTAGACCTTTTAAGTGTTAACGTGTTTTGAACGTCCTTGTCAGTGATTTTTAAGTGCTTAGGTATTTTAAGGCCTTTTGGAGTTGTTTTATCGCTCCTAGGAAGTTATTCAAGTTGATTTTGCTCTTTATCCCAATAGGCTTCCTTTTGTTTCGCTCAAATTTTGGTAAATTTGCCTAAGTCCCGATGCATTTTATTAAAATTTTGAAGTGTCCAGATGATTTTGAGTGGTTCAACAATTAAATTCCTAATGAAAAACCATATTTTAAGGATCAAAATTCCAGAGTGGAGGTGCTTTTCCCTCCACAATCCTAATGACCCATGATTTTCCCCCACTCAAAATCCTGACTAGTGGTGGATTTCCACTGGATTCCTGATGGACCTAATTTTTCCTCCACTCATTATCCAGACATGGGGCGATTTTCCACTAGGATGCTCAAAATTTGACTGTGTGGGAAATTTTCTTGACAACCCACGATTTTCCACTAAGACTGTTGATGACTTTAATAAGGACTAAAATGATGATTCCTGATGCCTATCGATTTTCCACCAGGACTTTTATGATAAGATTTTAATATGGATAGTGATTCCAGACCTTAGGCGAATTTCCACTAGGGATGATTTTGAGGATTTTGGGTCTGGATAACTGTCCAGACAGGGGTCGATTTTCCCCTGGAGACAATTTTGTGCAAAGTTGATGAAATTTTGTTGGGATTTTTATCCTAATAGGGGTCGAATTTCCCCTAATTGGCATTTTTAATGAGTTTAATAATTTTTCATTGGAATTTTTATCCCAAGATGGATCGATTTCCCCCCTGAAGGTAATTTGATTTAATTTTTGAAATCTTTTAATGAATTGACCCCACATTTAATTGTTTTTTTACAAAAGTCAGCGATTTTTTTTTTAAAGAAAAACAATTAATAAATGATTTGCAATGAGCATTTAATGAATTTCACCGTCTACAAACAAATCGATTTTCCTCAGGCAAGTATAAGTAACAATGTTTTATCCCACATTGCTTGTGTGGTGAAAAGTCCAGGCAAAAGCAAGTTTAAAAGAGTGTCCAGGAATATTATAATATTATAATTGCTGATGGTGATTGCTGGGTGGTGGATTGGAGACATTTTGGTGGTTGATTGTGACTTTTCCAGCTAGGCAATTTTTTGCTAAGTGTCATTTTCACACCATTGATAAAGTTGGAGTTGAAGTTTAAAGTTATTTTCTACCCAATCAGACCTGGGCGACATTTTTTGACAGCCATTGGAGCAAGTTTTAACTCCATTTTCAGACTTCTGAGATTTAAGGAAGGTAGTGCCATAGCTGGAAGAGGGCAATTTTTATTTGGAAATTATTTGACACCATTTTTGGCGGATTTCCTTTATTCTTGGTGGCTGCCATTGTCATTCCTTGCTGTGATAACTTCCAGATCTAGGTTTGACACCATTATTGCAGCTTGTGTGACCTTCATTGTTGGCTGGTAATTAATTTTAAGACTTAATTTTTCATTGCCCAGCCAATCCCAACCTAGACGATTTTGTTTGGATGTGTTTTCTGAGGTGTTTTAGAGCATTTTCAGACCTTCTTAATGCTGTTGCAGGTCTGAAACTTCATTGTCAAGGGGCTGTCCTGAGAAAACATTCATTTCCAACCACCTACCTATTTGGGCGATTTCACTTGGAGTGCGTTTTTGCACCATTTCTTGGCAATTTTCTGAGTTTACTATCATTCCTAGAGGTGCTGGTAAGTCTGAAAATTTCATTTTCAGACTTGTCTTCAGACTGAAAATTCACTTCCAGCCCTACATACGTGCTCAAATTTATTCATCTTTGCCTTGGGAAATTTATTTTCATCACAAATTTTGCATAACACGCAATTGCAACGTGTTTTTAATGACTGATTTATAGAGTTGCGGGTTGTCTTCAGACTTGCTGGCAGCCATTGTTGAACTTTGGGAAGGTGTCCTTAGACAACTTTTGTGTGAAAACACTACTTTTCATAGCTTTCCTAGTTCATTTCTCGATCCGGTATACTCCTTTGCACTCTAATTTGGATAAAATTTCTATGTATAAGGAGGTGTCTTCAGACTTTGCTAAGTCTGAAATTTGATGATTTTAATGAACTTCATAAGGGTTTCATACCCTAATCTTGTCATTTCATTTTAAATGTGGATAAAATTCCTTATTTCCATCCCTAAATTTGTCTAAATTATTAGGAAATCAGAACTAGTTATATGTGGAGGAGGGTAAGAAGGATTTCAACAAGAAAGAGACATTAATGAGCATGTTGCTAGCACAAAACATGGGACATTATACTCAAGGAATAAACATCACACAAAGTAGGGATGTCAACTAAAAATTGACAACATCACACAAGAAAACGCAAAGGAATCTATAGGATTGGAGTGAGTGGCAACCCTTAAAATGTTTCTTTCACTATCTCTTATAATCATCACACAAGAAAACACAAAGGAATCTATACGCTTGGAGTGAGTGGCAACCCTTAAAATGTTTCCTTCGCCATCTCTTATAATCATCCTTGCCCTTAAGAAACTCGAGTTATGATGTGAACCTCCATCAAATTAGTTTTTACGCATTTAGGTGAAGGTGTGTTCTAGTTTATGTATTTTCTATTAGGATTTTTTATTTTTCCTTAAACTAAGCCATACTTTAATTTGGTGCTACTAATTTTAAAACAATCCATTTTTTAAGAAACTCATTATGGTAACTGTTATCACAAAAGCTTGCACCCTTGTTGAGCTATCAACTCAGCAATCTTGTGAAACATGGAAACAACCCCGAAGTGTGGGACCTTGCGCAAGGGGTTGAATCTCCGGAGAAGGCCGGCTTCCTTCTCTATCTAGGTGCAGGTGTTGAACCAACTCAACACTTCAAAGCTAATTCCTAAGCCTACCCTAACAACTTGCAAAGGAAAAGAGAAGAGAGAAATTGCTTGAAAACAAAGGGAGGTGATGCACCAAGAAGAGAGAGTTCCTCTCCCTACTGAAATGACACAAGTAATTAACTGAAACACCCTGAAGATGCACAACTTTCAGTTATATGAGTAACCCCAATGCATAGATGAAGGTTAGAATCCACTGAATTGCAAGAGGGGAGAAGGATTCCCACAAGTCACACTCAGAAAACCAGTTAACACAACATATATGAAGAGAAAGAGCCACAACATGCACCTATGATGAAGGTAAGAAAGCATACACAACATACATAGGTTGAAAGAATAGTGTTCTTCAATTAATCATAAGGCCAAACGCCAATCTTACAGTTGCAGAAATGCAAAGATTACAAATCTTCAAGAGAAGAGGAGAGCATAAGAAAACTCAAGGCAATGGGGAGAGAACCCCTTACAATGAGGCTTAACAGCCTTATATAGAAAAATGGGTTACAATAGTGATCATGACCCCTGCATGTCAGTCTAGAAGTGCAGGGAAGTGCATGCACTTGACTTGTACATGCAAGCAACCTAGCCATACCCACAAAGAGCAATCCTGAGAAGGTGGATTCACTGACCTTCCAAAGTCAAGCATGACATAAGTCACCCAGCATGGCCCCGTACCTCCCTTGATGGAAATCTTGCCAAAAACATTAAATGCACCCGTGGCTCCACAAAAAAAGTGCATAAGTCACCAAAACTGTCGGAGCATTTAAAGCTTTGAGTGTCGATCACGCCATCCGGAAGTGTTGCAATTCGGAAGTAGTTTGAAAAACTTCGAAGACCGGGGTCTCCGTAGTTGGGGAACTTCGGAGACCGGGGTCTCCGTAGTTGGACTAGGAACTTTGGAGACCGGGGTCTCCGTAGTTGGGGAACTTCGGAGACTGGGGTCTCCATAGTTGGACTAGGAACTTCGGAACCTGGGGGTTCCGGAGTTCCAGGGGAGAAGACAAGGGAACTTCGGAACCTGGGGGTTCCGGAGTTCCGGGGTAGCTTCGGAGACCAGAGTCACCATAGTTGGGAAGACTTAGGAACTTGGGGAACTTCGGAGACCGGGGTCTCCATAGTTCCGGAGCAGGAAAGAAAGAAACTAAGGCAAAGAAACTCGGAACCTCGGGGTTCCGAAGTTCCGGGCTAGAGAAAGAGAGGGCCAAGGAACTTCCGACAAGACAACACTTCAAACCATGATTTCACTGCTTTTCTCCCTGATCAACTGGGCAGCGCTGGTCCATGGAACATATCTCCGATCGGTTCTCACTGATGGACCAAGGGTGTCATAAAATGACAACATTTTTGGCGATTTCTGCGGGATGCTTGCCTGCTAAGCATGAAGTCCAGAAGCCTTAAGCATCCATTGGGCACTGAGTCATGGAAGAACCAAGCATGTGTGTGCCATCACTTGGAGGAAAACTGAAACTAGAGCATACACCCTCTTAAGGAGAATGCGGCATGTGCATAAGCACTTATGAAAGCAAAACAACCTCTAGTCTAATATTTACATAGTCATCAACACCCTCTTTAGAAGCAAGGCTTGAGATGAATCCCATTCATTGGGATTGGAAGAACTTTGCCATCAAGCTTGGAGAGATGAAATGTGTTGGCCTCCTTGCAACTAGTGATGACATATGGACCACTCCAGATAGCATCAAATTTGGAGTGTCTCCCAACTTTGGCTCTGTCTGCATCCCACTTGAGAGCTAGGTCTCCCTCTTTGAAGACCCTATTAGTAGCCTTTTTGTCAAAAACCTTCTTAACCTGCTCTTGATGAGTCTTAAGTGTATGCATAGCCTGACTTCTAACCTCCTCCAGCTCCATCAGCTCAGCTAGTCTTACTTTCATGGCATCATTCTCTATTAATTCCAGTTGGTGTGCTAGCTCAAGAGAGGGTAACTCTAGGGAAGTTGGGAGTCTTGCTTCTTTCCCATATACTAGCATGAAAGGGGAGTTGCCAATCGCCCTCTTGGGTGTGATCCTGTCAGCCCATAAGGTTGTCCTCAACTTAGTGTGCCACGCCCTCTGATTGTCTTCAATTGTCCTTTTAATTATCCTGATGAGGTTCTTGTTGGAAGATTCAGCCAAGCCGTTACCCTTAGGGTAATAGTTGGATGATGTCTTCAAGTATACACCATGCTTAACTGCCCAAGAACTGATTTGAGTTCCAACAAATGCCATGGCGTTGTCTGATATGATGGTGGAGGGGATACCGAATCTTGTCACAATTCCCTCAAGGAATTCTAATACTGAGGCCTCAGTAGCATCCCTCAATGCAATTGCCTCTGTCCACCTAGTAAAGTAATCTGTTGCAGCCAAGATCCACTTATGGCCATCACTAGAAGGTGGGTTTATCATGCCAATGAAGTCTAAACCCCATTGGGCGAATGGTTGATCTGCTTGCATGGGATGAAGAGGTAGGGCAACTAGTCTTTGCTTCCCAGAGAAGAGAGCACATTTCTTGCAATTCCTCACCCATCTATGTGAGTCACTGAATAAGGATGGCCAGTAATAACCAACCCTCATTATTTTGATAGCTGTAGTCCTTGCAGAGAAGTGGCCCCCTGAAGAGCCATCATGAAATTCCTCTAAGAATCTGCTGACTTGGTTTTGCTCGATACATCTTAGTAAGACTCCATTGGAGTCTTTTCGAAAAAGAGTGCCATTCACCAAGACATAGGGAATGGACTGCAACCTGAAATGTCTTCTTTTGGTCTGGTCTAGACCTTGGGGGTATCTACCTTCCATTAAGAAGGTGGTCATGTCACTTACCCAACTGAATTGAGTGTTGTTGTCAGTTGATTGATCCTCTTGTAACACAAGGGCGACCTCTGAAGTAGTCTCAGAAGATGAGACAAGTTGTTCACATAGGCCCCTACCTCTTACAAGCTTGGTGATCTTGATGCTGATGTCATACTCCATGACCTTGGTTATCCACCCAGCCCTCTTCTCACTGATATCCTTGTTTAGAAGGAAATCCTTGACACTTGCATGCGGAACTAAGAGCTGGATCCTGTTGTTGGACAACATGTGCCTGAACTTTTTTAATGCCCTTACAACAATGAGGACTTGCTTCTCTACATAGCTATATCTAAGTTCGTAGTCCTTTAGCCCCTCACTAAAGAAAGCAATAGGTTGCTCCAACTTGGCATCGTTCAGCTGTGTTAGGACAGTTGAAATGCTGGATTCTCCTTTGAAGGTATAGAGGATAAAATCCCTTTCATAATTAGGATTGACGAGGGTGGGGGCCTGAGCAATTGCTTGTTTGATTTCTTCGAAACCGGCCCTTCCTTCCTTGGTCCAACTGAAAACCAAGTTTTTCTTCAACATGGAAGTGAGGGGTTTTACCATGGTGGCAAGGTTGGGAATGAATCTCCTCACAAAGTTGATCCTACCAAGGAAACTTTGCAATCCTTTCTTGTGACTAGGGAGTGGAAGAGAAAGAATAGCCTCCATGCGCTCTGGA
This sequence comes from Cryptomeria japonica, assembly GCF_030272615.1. Classification (NCBI taxonomy): domain Eukaryota; kingdom Viridiplantae; phylum Streptophyta; class Pinopsida; order Cupressales; family Cupressaceae; genus Cryptomeria; species Cryptomeria japonica. Next base: position 244,838,845 of record NC_081405.1, on the reverse strand, counting down.
TCAATGGTCAAACCCTCTTTGGATACGATGTGTCCTAGCAATCTTCCTTGATCAGTAGCAAATACACACTTGCTAGGGTTCAAGGACACACCATACTCCCTGCATTTCATGAACACTTGCTCAAGATGACCAAGATGGTCAGTTGCATGTTTCGAATAAACAATTATGTCATCAAGGTATACAAGTACAAACTTTGCTAATACAACCTTGAAGGCCATGTCCATTGCTCTTTGGAACGTGGCACCTGCATTGGTTAGCCCAAAGGGCAGTTTACAATAAGCGTAGGTGCCCCACTTAGTAGTAAATGCAGTCTTGTATTGGTCTGATTCCTGGACCAAGATCTGATTGTAGCTTGAATACCCATCCAAGAATGAAAATCTTGCTGAGCCACTAAACTTTTGGAGAATCTGCTCCATAGAGGGAAGGGGATAGTGATCTTTAAGGGAGGCTCTATTGAGATCCCTAAAGTCTACACATAGTCTGATCTCCCCATTCTTCTTCCTTATAGGGACAAGGTTGGCCACCCAGGAGGAGTGCTTGATAGGGAAGATGATATTGGCTTCTATGAGCTTGGTCAACTCCTTCCTCATTAGTGGCTCAATTTTGGGGTTTATTGGCCTTTGTTTCTGTCTAACTGGCTTTGCATCGGGGTTTAGCTCTACGGTATGCTGGGCTAAGCTAGGATCAAAACCCTTCAAGTCTTCATGGGTCCAAGCAACTATGTCATCATATTGTTGGCAAAGCTCAACGAAGGCCTCTTGCTCGGTTGAGGAACACACCTTGCCCAAGTTCAAGGACCTACCCTCAGCAACAACAACTGGCTTGTAATCACCCCTCTTTGCAGTCAAGTTCATCCTCTTCTTCAACTGATCATTCGAGTTGAAAATGCCCTCCAAGGTAACTAGAGCTTTTGGCAACTTGTTGGAGTTGAGTTGCATGATTTGATCTCCATACTGGTCTTGCAGCTTGGACTGATTTTTAGCAGAAAACTCTGCTTCACTTTGCAAGAAGTTGACAATTTGCTGATCGCTTTCAAACACTTGCCAATTCACTTGATTGCCCGGGACAGCAGGCCTCACAACAAGTCTAATGTGTTGCTCTTCCTCTCATGCAACATGCGTTGGTATGTCAAATTGAGCACCAACTGCTGCAAGCCTATCAGCATGCTTGTTTTGACCCCTAGGAATGCTCTGGATATTGAAGGCCGTGAATCCTTCAATCAAATCCCAAACCCTGTGTTTGTATGATTTGAGTAGGTTGTTTTTTACTACACTTTGGGCTCGAATGTGATTAACAACCAACTCACTATCTCCAAATACTTGCAGAGATCTGATCTTTCTGCTTTGTGCAAGTTGGAGACCTTGGATCAAGACTTCATACTCAGCGACATTGTTAGTGCAACCAAATTGAAGCCTAAAAGAGAAAAAATATTTCTCCTGCTCAGGAGAAACAAGCATTACCTCGGCGCCTACACCATTCTTGTTTCTTGAACCATCAAAAAACATGCTCCATAACCCCTATGAATCTCCTTGCGTCTTGATGAGGTTAGGGATAGGAGTATCCTCTTCATGGATATAAAAGGTGCCAAGCCCGGTCTCTTCAATCTCAGCTAATGGATCAAACTAAAAAGCATTGGCCCATTCGTCCAATAGGCAATCAGGAACCTCCTACAAGAGAGTAGCAGGCTCACGGACAACACACTCCTCTCCCTCTTCATGCAAAGTGCAATTCATGTTTATAGGGCTAGGGGTGTAGGGTTCAGTGTGGTTTTGGGCAATGGGCTCTACCTTTATGGTGACCTTGGTACCATACCTTGTTTGAAATAGCATATGGGACCAATCGGAAGACAGGTACCCACCTATCTTGGCTATAAAGTCTCTAGACAGGCAGATGGCAAAGAAGGCAGGGAGGTCGATAATTGATATGTCTTGCAAGACAGTGCAACCAGGGCATGCATGCAAGGTTGTTAACTTCAAATTTTTTACCACCCCTACTGTCTTAATAGAAGTGCCATCTAACTGGACCACCCCTTTGGTCACAGGTTCATATTTTATGCCAAGAAGATCAGCTACCTTCTTAGGCATGACTGAGCTACTAGCTCCTGAATCTATCATGTAGTTGTGAACCAAATTATCTCCTATGATCAAGGAGAGATAGAAAGGGGGAGGCTTGCTGATCTTGTATGAATCTTCCTCCTCCTTGGGTTGCACCAAGCTGGTGGAGGCTGCCTTTTCTCTGACTGCTGCCTCCTCACCTGACTGATTGACTTCCTTCAATGCCTCCTTAAGCAAATCCCTTTGGGATGGGATTGAAAGGGCCTCCCACATAGTGACGTTGAGGTTGGCCTTCTTCATCTGATCAACTATGTTGAAAGGAACAACAACTGACTTTAGAGGCCCCTTTGAGGCTGCAAGGTCTACTTTTGCTCTTTGGACTACTTGGACCTCTTCCTGCCTCTTGTTCCCTTGCATGGTACTTTGGCTTGTATCATGGATGGTTACATTGGGTGTTGGAGCTTGGAGTGATGTTGAAGGTGAAGTAGCCTCCATGGCTCTCTTCTTTGACCTCACATACTGCAGCATGGACTCACCATTTGTGTGGTTCAAACCACAAAATTCCGCCTCCTGCCAATTGACAAAGGTAGAATCCCCTTGTAAGTGAGCCTGGGGACCAACACTAGGCTGATTAGGGTCATATTGCTGGCCAGAAGTGGTTGGATCATCTTGCACCACTAAGGTTTGGGCAAACCCTCCATTTTGGCATACACCTTGGTTGTGTGGCTGATTACATGGTTGACACCAATCTTGCTCTTGGGCAAGGTTATTTTGCATTGGAACTATCGCCTTTGAGTTGCTTGCGTTTGTGGGGTTCACACTATTCAAAGGCTTGGCATTGCTCCATTGGTTTTGCCCTTGAAAGGGTAGCCTGTTTTGCTAATAATTTTGACCTTGTGCTTGGTAAGGTCTGTTATACTGAGTTTGCTATCTTTTTAGTGCCACCAATTCATTGCCAAAGTTTTGCAGTTGAGCCTTGACCTCATGGAGCTCATTGGAGGATGTAGATGGCGTGGATGATTGACTTGTGGGTGCCATGGGAATAGGGGCCAAGGTTGGTTGTTGAGTAGGAGCTTCTGGGAAGAGAGGCATTGGAGGCCTTGGAGCTATCTTCCCAGCTTGGATCAAACAATTTTCTGCTCTTATGGCTATGTCATATGCACCCGGTAGAGAGGCTCCACCCATCGATTGTGACAGCTATATCGCTGTTGAGAGCTCTAAGATAATACAAGAAGGCATGATTTGGGGATGGCTTCACTAGAGTGGGAATCCTATTCCATGTCTTATGGAATCTGAAGTTGAAGTCTCCCATGAACTCGTGGGGTGCCCTCTTGATTGTAGTTAACTACTCCACAAGTGATAGGTGATCACTTTTGTCTTCAAAATGGTTGCACAATTTCTCCCCCAATTCGTCCCAATTGTGGATGGAGCTAGACGGCAACCCTCTATACCACTGCAAGGCTTTGCCTTTCAAGGATGTGGCCAAGAGTCTGACAGCAACATCGTCCTGAGTGATGTTATGGATGGAGCAAATGTTTGCAATGTCTTGAATGTGCTCAATGGGTGTAGTAGTTGTTTCGCCAGTGAAGTATGGTATACTCTTCAACGCAGTCACTGGTATGTCATTCCATTGAGTCAAAACAAGGGGACTCCCCCCATTGAAGGTAACAAAAACTTGATTTCTTGCCATGTGAAACAATGGTCTATTGATATGAGTGGTGGGAGCCCTTGATAGAAAAGGCCTTGTAAATGGAGGAGTAGAACGAGACCTGGGAGATGGAGTGTTTACAACCTCGTCACCCCTGATTGGTGATAATGAAGGTCTACCTCTCCTCCTTCTAGAGCCTACAAATGGGATCTCTATGAACTGGAAACTGCCCCTAGAAGATGCCCTTGTATGAATTCTGGGTATGAAATCTGCAACTGCCCTCGGGAGCTTGGAGGTCCGGAGTTACGGAGTGTGATCACTTCGGCACCTCGAGAGTTCGGATATCCGGGGTTTCGGACCTAAGCACCTCGGAACCTGGGGGTTCCGAGATTCCGAAGTAAGATGGCTTCACTGACCTCGAAACCTGGGGGTTCCGGGGTCCCAAAGTTATGAACTTTGTGTGAGCACGAACTAGTCCTTGAGCAGAGTCGCCAAGTGCTTGAGAGATGACTGCCTCAAAAGGCCAAGACACTAAGAATAGCACTAAATCCTTAGCATGTGAATTGAATAAGTCCCACCGAGCATGCCAAAAACTGTTATCACAAAAGCTTGCACCCTTGTTGAGCTATCAACTCAGCAACCTTGTGAAACATGGAAACAACCCCGAAGTGTGGGACCTTGCGCAAGGGGTTGAATCTCCAGAGAAGGCCGGCTTCCTTCTCTATCTAGGTGCAGGTGTTGAACCAACTCAACACTTCAAAGCTAATTCCTAAGCCTACCCTAACAACTTGCAAAGGAAAAGAGAAGAGAGAAATTGCTTGAAAACAAAGGGAGGTGATGCACCAAGAAGAGAGAGTTCCTCTCCCTACTAAAATGACACAAGTAATTAACTGAAACACCCTGAAGATGCACAACTTTCAGTTATATGAGTAACCCCAATGTATAGATGAAGGTTAGAATCCACTGAATGCCAAGAGGGGAGAAGGATTCCCACAAGTCACACTCAGAAAACCAGTTAACACAGCATATATGAAGAGAAAGAGCCACAACATGCACCTATGATGAAGGTAAGAAAGCATACACAACATACATAGGTTGAAAGAAGGCAAGAATAGTGTTCTTCAATTAATCATAAGGCCAAACGCCAATCTTACAGTTGCAGAAATGCAAAGATTACAAATCTCCAAGAGAAGAGGAGAGCATAAGAAAACTCAAGGCAATGGGGAGAGAACCCCTTACAATGAGGCTTAACAGCCTTATATAGAAAAATGGGTTACAATAGTGATCATGACCCCTGCATGTCAGTCTAGAAGTGCAGGGAAGTGCATGCACTTGACTTGTACATGCAAGCAACCTAGCCATACCCACAAAGAGCAATCCTGAGAAGGTGGATTCACTGACCTTCCAAAGTCAAGCATGACATAAGTCACCCAGCATGGCCCCGTACCTCCCTTGATGGAAATCTTGCCAAAAACATTAAATGCACCCCTGTGGCTCCACAAAAAAAGTGCATAAGTCACCAAAACTGTCAGAGCATTTAAAGCTTTGAGTGTCGATCACGCCATCCGGAAGTGTTGCAAGTCAGAAGTAGTTTGAAAAACTTCAAAGACCGGGGTCTCCGTATTTGGGGAACTTCGAAGATCAGGGTCTCCGTGGTTGGGGAACTTTGGAGACCGGGGTCTCCGTAGTTGGACTAGGAACTTCAGAGACCGGGGTCTCCGTAGTTGGTGAACTTTAGAGACCGAGGTCTCCGTAGTTGGACTAGGAACTTCGGAGACCGAGGTCTCTGTAGTTGGACTAGGAACTTCAGAACCTGGGGGTTCCGAAGTTCCGGGGGAGAAGACAAGGGAACTTCAAAACCTGGGGGTTCCGGAGTTCCGGGGTAGCTTCAGAGATCGGAGTCACCGTAGTTGGGAAGACTTAGGAACTTGGGGAACTTCGGAGACCGGGGTCTCCCTAGTTCCGGAGTAGGAAAGAAAGAAACTAAGGCAAAGAAACTCGGAACCTCAGGGTTCCGAAGTTCCGGGCTAGAGAAAGAGAGGGCCAAGGAACTTCCAACAAGACAACACTTCAAACCATGATTTCACTGCTTTTCTCCCTGATCAACTGGGCAGCATTGGTCCATGGAACATATCTCCGATCGGTTCTCACTGATGGACCAAGGGTGTCATAAAATGACAACAGTAACTATAGAAATTATATGCTCTTGTAGAAATCTTGAATATACAGGACATTACCACTTTTTTATATTTCTCTTTCTATTTTATTAATTATTGATTCTATTATGGTTAGTTCTTTTTCAAATATTCTATACTTTTTTTCATGCCATAATGTCAAATTAAAATAGGGGCTCATCTACCAAATTCAGACAAAAGTACATTCTTCTTATACTACTAACCAACTTGATACATGTTGAAGGAAGGAGTTGGAGACAACTACTTTCCAATTAAGCATGTTGTAGAGCCACTTTTAACATTTCTAGCTAAAGTTGTAATTAAGTAATAAATGGTTTATGGCCTTTATTTTTAGCATACAAAGAACACATTTGAAAGTGGAGGTATTCCCAATTTTAAAAATCTAACATTTTTTAAAACCTTATTATATAGAGCTAAAGAAGAAAATGCTTTGGATTTGGGTAGGTAAGAAAGCAACACTAACAATGGTTTACAAGTCAATTATCAAAGGAAGAGGGATGGGTGAGAGCTTTAGTATCCTTGCTTTAGTTTTGATACCATCCATTTTAGTTTGTCTTCTTTTGGAGAGAAAAGGATGTTTATTTTGGTGACAAATTTAGTTAACAAGAGGTTTTAGTTGTTTTGGATACGATAATTCTTAATGGTTTTTTATATTTATTTTGGAGAAAAATTACCTTGATTTTAAAATAACTCTCAACTTTTTCACCCCAAGCTTGCCTCAAGTATAGTTTTTCCTCTAGGAGATCCTATCTACTTTTGAAAGGTTTATGGCCATGCTAGGAATCAAACCAAACGAGATTTTTTCCTCTATTCTGAATGAACCTAGAGAGATGTTGAGAAATTACATTCTTTTAATGTATTATAAAGCTCCATATATTGGAACCTAAAGTTCAATTGGCTATTACGAATATTCTTCTCAATCCTAGGTGCCAATATTTTTTACCAATAGATGTTTACACTATTTTGATTCTGATTTGAAAAACATGTTCCAAGCAAGCTTTGCACATCGGGATAGATCATGTGCTTTGATGTTATGAACACAAATGATTGAGCTCACAATGTTATTTTCCTTGGACTCCAAAAAAAAGGGATACCAAAATGAAGATAGAACAATTTTTTAATTGAATTTCATGTCCTAACGGGTTCAAAATTCCTATTTGATAACTCTTATATTAAAATTGAAGAAAAATTTAGATTTTGAGGGGTTGAACTTTTGAATAGATGTCGAGTAATGATCTATAATTAGTGTCTTGATTACTTTTGCTTCCTTATATTTGGTCAATCTAAAAATAATGATATCATTTATAGAAAGAGTATGAGAAATCATTTTGGAACTTTTAAAATCAATATTCCTTCCCAATTAGTAGTTTTTTTCTTAGCTAATATTCATCTTCTTAAAGCATCTATTGTTATGATAAATAAGAAAGGTGACATCAAAACTCCTCATCTATTTGCTTGGCAAGATTTAAAGAAAGCTATCAGGCTACCATTTCATAGAATAAAGAATCTAACTCCTAACATTCATGAGTATATCCATTTATACCATTCATTTGAGAAACCAAATTTCTTCATAAGTTATAATAAGAATACCCAACTCACTCTACTATAAGCAATATATCACAATATATCTCTCTTATATTTCAGTTATCTAACTTATATCTTTCAGATATGATTTACAATGTACATGTATACAATTCCCAAGAAGGGTTATATCTCTTAGAATCAGCTAATGGTATATTTCTATATCATAAATCATATGCAGTAGCCTGAAATCGGCTAGTTCTTGGTCCTTAGCCTACCAACATCATCCCCTTTAAAAATGATGTCTTTTCCTCAAGACATTGATACTCAATTGGGTAGGAGTCTCTAATAGATTACCTTGAGCTGCTATAGTGTCTTCTCCCAATTGGTCTTGACTTGGTGGATCATGAAGAGTTGTCCCTATATCTAGACTATTGTTGCTTCTTCTTTAGCGAGTGTGTTAGGGACCTAGAGTCATTTGTTTATCCTTGTTGTGGTGCCCAATATCCCTCGGAAGTGTGTTAGTTGTGTATGCAATGTCTCTTAGAGCTATTTGATCTAATTATATGCTCCCTCTTTATATGGATATGTTGGAGCTTGTTGTTGACTACTTTCATTTTTACCCTCACTACTCAATTCATTTATTGTAGAGGATTATATGATTGTGCCACTTGTGTGATTTTATCTCCCAACTTCAACATAGTATCCCACAAACTCTTTGTTGTGGTAAGTCATGTAGATAAAATTGGTAGGTGACCCCTGACTCTGATACACTGTCTATCAATTTCTTGATTTATTGCTCCAGTTTAGTCTTTATAGTGGCACACTTATGTACATACTAAAATGCATTTTGTTTTATTATCTCTTCTTGGGCTTCTTATCTGAATTTTACTTGCCGGAGGCCATATCTCCGTGTAGGTTGTCAACTAGTTGTTTCAGTTGTTCCGACAGGGGTAGGGAAGTGTCCTACGGTAGATGAGGAATGGGAATTTTCAATTTTACTTCCACATGGTCTAACTGCTCCATATTTTTTACATGCTTTCTCAGGAGTTATTCTCTTGCGCTGCTATGTAGTAAATCCCCCAATTGAATCTTATGCAAGGGTGATATACTTGATAAGTCGACCTACCGTCCCACCAATGGTACTTGTAGTAACTTTGACAATGACACCATTTGTATTTGTTGCTACTGCACAAAGAAATTTCTGATGGCATTTCCTGTATCAGTGGTCGCAGATGTTTCTTTGGTAGTCTCTTGGCCCTTATCCTTGGTATTATCCGTGTCCTTCTTAATATAACTATCTTTGTTCTTTTCTTTGTCTTCTGCCTGGTCTTCTATTATTTCTTTTTCTTTATCATCTATATTATCAATGGCATTAGTCTATGTGTTATCTTTTTCTTGATGTTCTGCGCTGTCCTCTATGTTGGCCTCTATCTGATTGTCTATATTGCATTTTGTTGTCCTAATTGGATTGTCCTCCAATGGTGGTGGCACTTCAACCTGTTCTTCCTCATTGTCCTTCAGCATCTCTTCATATATCTTCTATGTTACCTCTATTGTCTCTTTCCGGAGCTTGTCCTTATTACGCATCTCCCTCCATGAGTTTATCTGCTCTTTTCTTAGTGCAGAGCTCCTACGCCTCTTCCTATGTAGTGCTTGTTTCTACTCCTCGTTGAGGTTGGGGTTGACTTCTAAAATTGCTTTATCACTTATTTCTTCTTCTCTCTCTAATGCCTTTGACTTTTGTGCTCTTATTGCTGCCACAATTTCATCTAGAAACTCCTTCATTGCATCATCTAGTGGCTGGTTCAGATAGCTGGCATACTTAAGAAGGTATTATATTGATCTCTCCTTATTTTCCTCACTCATTTATTTATACATTGTCAAGATTTGTGGTAGCATCCTGTGGCTCACAATGACATTGAAAGTTGCCATTACATTGATAAGCTCTTGCAGACGCTCTGAGCGTTTTTCTCTTCTTGCTGAGAGATCTTCATAGTCTGTCTTTTCCTCTTATTTCTCTGCAACAGTTGCTCCACCTCTTTTTCTTCCTCCTCCACCTCGTCGGTTTCAATTTCTTCTTCCTCTGTTTCTCCTGTAGTAATTGTGTTGATCTCTTAGCCCTCTATTTTGGCTTAGATCCCCAAGATTTTGGGTGTCCTCCCCTTTTCGGGTGTCTGTGCTATTTGTGTGGAAAAGGTGGCACCCTTAGACTTGCCTAATGATGCGGTGTGAAGCCTCTCGAATCTTCTAGTGGTGGTGATGGGCTTAGATTGTGCCCTGCTACCTACTAAGTACTATGCAAAGCCACCCTTGGGAATTCCCCATTGTTAATACAAATTATCCTTATTCTTCTCCAGTCTATCCTCTGACTCTTTCTATCTTCTCACGTCCATGACTTCATTAAATGTGCAAAACCTCTCTTCACATTAGGATCCTTGGGGCTATGAACGAGGGTAACTATGTATGCATCCACTTCTTGTGCTAAGACCTCGTACAGTAACCATGTGTTGTGACGTTTTCACACATCGCCCCATTGCAAATGGGGACCCATGTTTTTTTTTGCTTTTTAGGGTTTGTTCTTTAGGTTTTTTTTAGGGTTTTGTTAGCTAGCCTTTGCATTTTGAACGTCGCTCAGGGGATCACATGGATAAGCAAGTCCGGCTTGAGTGAGGTCCTAATCCTGAAATTTGGCTAAGTCTGGAATGTCCTGATCCTGAAATTTGACTAAGTCTGGAAACTGAAAAAACCTCCAAAAACTAGATTTTGCAATATAACTCCTGGAGGTCTGAAACCACTCTCAAACATCCTGAAAGTATATATGGAATTTAACTTATACTTAAATGTTATATTCCATCAAATTTATCCTGATTGAGAGTGCGAAAAGTCAAATTTCGCTCGTGTCCTTCTCCAAGGGTCCAGAGCGAAAAGCGCTCCTGTCCCTCTCCAAGGGACCAAGGCGAATCGCTCGTGTCCCTCACCAAGGGACCAGAGCGAAAATGCTTAGTTGAGCCATTCCTGACCTTGTTTGGACGAATCGAGACATCAAAGGCATGGTGAAGGACGAAATGAGCATGATAGAGCATCCAGACTTGATCAAAAACAATAAAATGCTTAAGTTCGCTCCTGTCCCTCAGGAAGGGACCAGAGCGATTTTTGTTATAGATGATTTTCTCGCCAAGTTACGACCGATTCCAAGGCATGGATGAATGGAAGGACGCATTATGAACCCGTTGAATATAAATTTGGAAGCTAGCAAAGTGAAGTGAAGCATACAAAGCCAAGATCGCTCCTGTCCCTCTCCAAGGGACCAGGGCGATATGATGATTATATTGCCGTCCCTCCAAATTCAAGACACTCCAAGGCGAAGAACAAGGTGGCAAGGACGTCTTAAGGCATCTTCGTCAAGCACAAAGCATCAAAGGTCATCAACATTGAAAGATTTGCACTAAAATATCTCAGTTCGCTCCTGTCCCTCAGGAAGGGACCAGAGCGAAATTTGCATAAAGGCATAAAATTTGAAAGTTTATCAAGCATCAAGTGATCACGAAGGATCAAGGAACTTTATTTTGCACGATGATAGCGATGACAAGTTGAACGAGGCAATGACAAGCTCAAAATCATGAAGTTCGCTCCTGTCCCTCAGGAAGGGACCAAAGCGATGTTGAATATATTGGCCAACTCATGCAAGGTTTACGTAAGGTCAAAGTTTTGCAAGGTCTTAGAGGGTCTATGGTGTCTTTTGAAGACGATACACAAAGATTTTGAACGTAAAATGATCATCAAATTGAACATGGAGACCATATCGCTCCTGTCCCTCTCCAAGGGACCAGGGCGATTTGTATGGGATCCTTCATTTTCCTTCAAGTGCATGTCAAGGCAAGTTCACACGAGATCAAGGACGTCCTTTAAAAAGCAATGAACGAGGAACCAAGGTTGAAAGATAACGCATTTTGGCTAGAGCTTCAAGATAGCTCCTGTCCCTCTCCAAGGGACAAGGGCGATGATCCTTCCAAATTCCTAAATGCCATATAGAATTCAAGAAAAACAAGCATGGGGTAAAGAAACAATATTGTTTTTCGCCTTACAATGAAGATTTGAGATCAAAGATGCAAGGCCAAGGAGAAAATACAAGGATCGCTCCTGTCCCTCTCCAAGGGACCAGGGCAATAATGGTTATAAGAGACATTCATTCACACATGCAAGTCAATCTAACTCAAAGGACCCAGCTAAAATGGCAAATTCAACGTAGAAATGAAGACCTTGGACGTAAAAAATGCAAGAATTATGATCAAATTGATGGATCGCTCCTGTCCCCAGTCAGGGACCAGGGCGATGAGGTACGTATCTTCTCACTTTTTCATTTTGGCGCTTAAAACACATTTTTTAATTTATTTAAATGCTAACAAAATCGATATTTTATTACAAATAGCATTTAAATATTGCGCTTAATGTTAATTAATTATTTTGCCTTGTAAAAATCGAATTTGTCAATTTAAATGATAAAGGCATTTAATTAATTATTTATTAATTAATAAAAATCAAAAGGAGCGCTTAGATAGGGAGGTCGGCCTTTATTATTTAATTAAAAATCGTTTAAAATTGCTTTATTTCACAAAAGTCGGCCTTAGGGTGAATGATGAGAGGCGCTTATATAAGGGAGGTGAAAGATTTTTATTTTCACATTATCATTTTTATCATCTCAAGTGCGATTTAAGGAAGACAAAGGGAGAAGTGCGAAGTTGTGTTCAAGGAGGTGCGAATTTATATTCAAAGGAAGGCGTTAGTACTATCCAAGGAAGTGCGAACTTGTCCAAGGCATTGGAGATCACGTCAAGGACATATCAAAGATGGCGAAATTGCTAACTTGAAGAGGAGATCATGTCCAAGACTTGAAGGGTGGCGAAGTTGATAAGAGGAACGTTCTTTTGAAGATCACATCAAGACTATCGAATTTCAAATTTTGCCTGGGCGAATTCCTTTATTTTGCATTTTAGAGTTAAGCTCTCAAAGAGGTATGGCGATATGGATTTTTTGTTTTGATTTTGAGCGTTGATCGTCATTGCCTTAATTTTTGAATTTTGAAATTTTGTTTTTCCTTAGCTCAATTGTTTTTAGGAAATGGTTAACAAAGGACTTATCATTAGGTTTCCTAAAAATTTGCTCTCTAATTTATGTTATGTATTGCAAAATCATGTTACTAATTTTGAAATGTTGTGTAGGCATCAAATGGAGATCTCATCAAGGAAAATCAAGCCGGATCAAGGACGGTCTTCGCCAGGACATGGGCAACCTCTTTCAATCCAGCGTTCCAAGGCGAGGTACATCATCGTCTTGCACATCAAGGACACAAGGAGTTAGAACCAGAGTTAATTAAAGATAGCCTCTCAACGACATCAAATTGAATATCTAGCAAGCTACAAGTGTCAGATGAGGTGGCATCCCAATCATCACTCCTATGGTCCACCTCAGCATGTCCAGATTCAATGTACTTAACTCATGGAAGGTGGCACAAACTCTGATGTACCTACCCCGACTATCCATTGGTCGATTTTTCTAGAGGGGACATGTGTCCAAGCAATACAATTTTATCATTGGTCAAGCATTAAATGTTATGTAATGGTTGTAACAAACCCTAATTAGGGTTTTCATTGTTGAATCTTGGCCATTGATCTTGAATTGATCTAAGCCATCAAATTGTATTGTGGGCACTATATAAGCCCAGACATTTCATTTGTAAAAGATTGGAATTAGAGAGATAGGATAGAAATAGTTGAAAGTAGTTAGTAGATAGATAGTAGAATAGGAGGACAAGGCAAGAAATTGTTGCCATTGATTGTAAACAAATTCCATTTTCATTGAAGTAATGGTGAAATATGTCGTTTTCTTGCAATTTGCATGGTTTCTTGTGGAGTCTTCAATCCTAGATGGTAGATGATTAGATGAATGGAGGAAATGTTATTGATTGATGGTGGAATTCGTACATCCATACTACTAGCAGTTTGTTGATTGCAGACTTGCCTTGTGTAGTCAACTGGAATCGTTCAGCTTAAGCTCAATTTCAATTTGTTGCCTCTTCATTGATATGCATCAACTTGGATGGTATCTATGCCTGCGGTGATGATTTGAACATCATAAAGCTCCCTTAGAAGATCGCACTAGTCTTGTGTAGATGTTCCATTGATGTCAAAACAAGATCTAGTTAGAGTTTCATCAAAAATCAAGTCATTGCTCCTGCATTCTTAGTATTAGGATTAGATCCTCTCTTCGCCCTTATCCTTTTTCATTTTTTTTTCAAATCTAAGTTAGTAAGAGCCTGTGTCCAGCAAAGCAGATCGGAAGTTCAATCATCACATGTAAGTCCCCTTGTGATCCCAGCAAATCACATCACACCACGAAGAGCTTATCCACACGTAGAGACCCTACCAAAAGAACATTGGAGTCATCCTAACTGATCCTTCATGCGAATCTTCAGCAGTTAGAGACTTTATTCAAGAGAGGATAAGATGCCTTTGGGTATTTTATTCTGTGTATGATCGTGTACAAAATACACGTCAACACCATGGTACGCAAATTGTATGAGACACCATCGCCTCCATGTATGTATAGGCTTTATCTACCAAGGAAGTTATTGAATTGGTATACTAGGTAGTAGACTCATGGAGGATTCTTTCTCAATTTTGTACCTATTTTTTAAATATCTTAAAGAAACCCTAATATGCAGCTTTGTATATAGAATCATTGGGGAATTGTCGGATGTGATATTTTAATTGTCCTGGTCATATTTTTCCTTTAAATCCAAGCAATTCTTTCAAAAAAGTAAAAGATTAAACAAATCAACAATGTGCCATACCAGAATTAATATTTTGATGTCTTGCACTTTTGGATGTTTTCCATCAATTGCTCTTGCATCACCTCGCACAAGTAGTAGTCTTTTCCCTCGACCACCATCTAATATGCACTGTAAATGGATATGGTCATTGTGGAATCTTCCCTATTTGCATAGTGTGCCTTGTACGTGATGCCCATTGTTGCATACCAAATCCCATCATTAATGATTGTTCTAACATTCATGCTCCTCCCATCAGGGACTACTTTAGTTAGGTCTTTAACTTCATCATTATTCATTGCCTGGTTTGTCAGAATGCCTCCTACCATGTTTGGTTTCGGCCTCCTACGATGTTTAGCCTAGTCACTGAGTGAATTTCGGCCTTTGTCATTCTGTAGGACTTGTCGATACATATGAATTCATCGTGGACTCTTCTTACGGAAAATTTTATTCATTCATGCTCATCACAAAAGTCAGGATAATCTTTCCATACATCGAGATCTCTGTAATTTGTTCATGAATATACTTTCAAACGTCATCTAGGTAACCAACATCATGGGGAATGTGTGAGAATGTGCCCCCTTTGTCTATACCTGGAATTTTATGACGATACTTTTGGTACTTGACGTGAGGTTTCTTACGGATTTTAGTGAATGTGGGATTGAACGTGGTGTTAGGGAAAGGAATTTGCAAAGGAATTGATCGAGGGACGATAGCTACAAGGGTTTGGGATTTGATAAATCAGCTTAAAATGTAGAGTGCAATGAAAACAAGTGAGTGAAAGAATGAGATATGAGTTGTTATATAAATAGATGGGCGGTTTCTCTTCATAGTGGGGTTTCTTAGTCATTAATTCTTAAGTTGTGTTTTTTATTTTTGTGGATTTTAAATATTTTTGGGTTTCTAATTATAGAACATAATATATAAGATTATTTTATTTGGGACTTAAATTATGCTAGAAGCAAGTGGTAGTTCTTGAGGCATTCATCATTAATGTGCCCTACTATCATATTGCCATCCAACTATCTCACCTTTACCACTCTAGATTTAGTGATTTCATGAATGTATTATGGCCTCAACCAGTGGACTTTCAACTTCCGCTACTTTTTGAACTTACCATCATATAACAATACTAGGTCCCTTGTTGTGAATGTCTTTAACCTTATGTTCTAGTCATGCTATGCTCTTTGTCTCTGTCACTCAAGTTGATGACTATACATTGCAATTTGTTTGAATTCATCCATTTTGTCTAAATCTACTATGTGTTGTGCCATAGATTGATCATCCTCCAATTGTAAAGTGAGTGCAATGTGTATAATAGGCATTATGGAGTTCATAAGTATTGTAGCATCAATCTCATACACCAACTGAAATGTAGTGAACTTACTAGTCCTTTTGTATGAAGTGCAGTATGCCCAAAGTACCACAGGGTCTTTTACTTCCCAATATGTTCTATTCCAATTACACATCTTGGTTAATGCCCTGCTAGCTATCTTATTCAATACTTCACTTGATCCATTAGCTTGTGATAGGAGGAACTCTAATTGTATGTTATCATGAAATTCTAAAGTAGTTCTTTGATCATCATATTCACTTGATCACTTACAATACTTAGAGGACATTCATACTTTGTTATTGTCTTCTCATATAAGAACCTTGCAGGAATTTTTGTTGTGCAATCCTTGGTTTGTTCTACCTCCACCCATTTGGTCAAGTACTCCATTCATGTGATAATAAACCTTTCCTTAGAATGGTTTGTTGGTGGATCAATTGGTCTAGAATAATGTCTATATCACATTTGTCAAATGCATTCTATTCTAATATCAATGTCAACAACATCTCACCCCTTGCGGTAGGTCTAACTCCTCTTTGACAAATGTCATAGCCTCTTGTGCACTCCTTAGCATCCATTTGCAAGGTTGGCCACCATAATCTATCAAGTTGGTTTCTCCAGTATTACGTCCTCTTGCTATGACTTCATGAGCTTCCTTTAGGATGGACTATCTTCCATGCTTGTACACTACTTTCCTCAAGATATCATCTCTTCCTAGAGATGGTGTGGTTCTTCTTCTACCAATGTTTGTGGTGTTTCCATTGGCACTATTGATTGCTTGTCTTGTGCTGAAATATATGTAGAAAATTCTCCGGTAGAAAGTAGTATGGTAATATCTTCTAGCTCCTCTAATACCACCTTGATGCACAAAATAGATGTGTGTGAGGAAGGTCTTCACCTTGAGCCTCATGTTCTCCTATTTCTCTATGGGATAGATAGCCTAGACCTTGATTGCTTTTTAATGGCTTCACCATGATCTTGAAGTCAAATTCATGAAACAGTATCAACTATCTACATATGCAGCCATGTGTTACCAATTTGTTAAGCAAAAAATTTAGTGGTTCATGATTAATGAATAATGTAAATGGTGTAGATAGAATATAGTGTCTCCGTTTTTGGAGTGCATAAACCATAGCTATTGTCTCCCTCTCTATAGTGGTGTAATTCTTCTGCGTGCTAGATAATTTCCTATTGACAAATGCAATTGGATGATCCTTTGTTCCCTTTAGGCTATGCCAACACTACTCCTATCACTATCCATAAAGTGTCTACATGAACATGTATAGGAGTATTCCAACCCAGAAATATTAAAATTGGTACCTCCATAATATTTTCCTTTGAAGTGTCAAATATTGTATGAGCCTCCTCATTCTAGAATATGCATCATGCATTCTTCTTCTTCAAAGGTTCGTCTAGTGTTACAAAAAAGCTAACATGTCTTTTTATAAACTTCCAGCAATATCCAATATATCGAAAAAATGTCTTCATTTTTGGTGCACTCTTAGGTGGCGATAGGTATATTACCAATGCAACCTTCATAAGGTCTATCATCAATCCTTCCTTACATATGATTTGGCCTAATAAGGTCCCAAAGGGTATGGCAAGCATACATTTCTTCAAGTTCAAAAATATTTCCATACTTTTGCACCTATTAAGCATCATGTAAAGCACTTGTATGTGATCCTTGACTAATCCATAACCTACTCATCCAAGTAAACTTCCAAAAAAAAAAATATGAAATCCTTAAAGGTATTGATCATTATTTGCTTGAATATTGTAGGGGTATTCTTCAATCCAAATGGCATTATCGTATACATATAGAATGTCTATTTTATAGAAAAAGTGGTCTTCGGATGGTCTTCATCCCTTATCTTGATTTGACGATATCCAGAAAAGCCATCAACAAATGATTTTATCTCTATGCCCTCTATTGACACTAATATTTATTATGTAGAAAGTGTGGGAAATGGATCATCTATGGAAGCCTTATTCAACTTCCTGAAATCTACACAAATCCTTATCTCTCCAATCTTCTTATTTTAGATCACCATCAGTCTTATCCATTATGCATCTTCTAATAGTTTGATGATTTTGGTAGCTAGCATCTTGTCCAACTATAATTTCACTTTCTTTTTCATATTGGGGTTGAATCTATAAGGTCTTTTATGGGCGGTTTGGATCTATCCTTCAATTGGGCATTCATCATCTTTACCTCCTCCTTGATTCATTTTATTTCTATAGAAATTCTTGGAAACAAATTTTGGAATTTGACAAAGTATCCACCACTTGAGCTACAACCTTATCATCCTAGTAATCTCTTATCTTCACTATCTTGGGGTCTCCTTCTACCATAATTTTTCTTCTCTTATCTTGACTAGGTTGTCATATTTTCCTTTATGCTTAGTTAGCTCTTCTATCTCCCTTTCGCCTTGATATATCTTTATATCCAACTCCTTCCTTTCTTCATTGTCTTGTTGGGCTGCATAGCATTGTTTGCTTGCTTTGGTTGATTGCACGTATAATCACTCAATGTATATCCAGACTACTTTTTTGGGGGGGGGATGGAGGTGGGGATTGTGGTATTGCCAACTCTTGATCCTCTTACAGACTAAATATGATCTCCTTGGCTTTTATTAATGCAGTATGTATTTGCAAATCTTCACTATAAAAAGAAATTGTTTGTAGAAAATATGAGGTTGTCTCTTCCCACATCTTCGTTTCTCCCCATTGCTCTCGATTGATGTATCAAGTTTGCACTACAGGTGACAACATCCAATAGAATAATTAAATGTATAATCTGCTATCGTACTCATACCTTTCTTCCCAGCAATGTATGCATGTCTCTAAGTGTTCTTCTAATAGGTTATCTCCCCTATACTTTGGTATTTTTAGATATTCACCTTTATCTGACAAGTATATTTCTCTTGATTAGTATCTTGAAAGCTTCCTACATTGTGATGGTATCCTTGTGTGTTGTACCAATACTGGACACTTCAAGTAAGTATGTGTTAGAGGATTTGTAGCCTATGGCCATCATTCTAGAACATTTTTTCTATCTACGCTATGTATTCCCTCAAATATCCAAGTTTAGATATATAGGTAGCTCCATAAGGGATATGTCTCTTGAAATTTGATTAACGTGATGAGATACCTCATCTTGATTGTTTTTTTTGTTGGCACAAGTGTCTTACAGTCCCTCATCCTCCTTGGTTTAATTCTCGTCATGTGACTTTTCTCTCGGTACCCTTGTGATCGTGAACACTCTTTAGGAGCCAAAGATCCTACGAGAGTACACTTCTCATTCATCATCCATCCTTTCTTCCAGTACCGTCTCGCTATTTGTGGTCCTATTTATCTTATTTACTTCAATTTTGCCTTCTAAATTAGGCTCTTCCCAAACTTCAATGGTAGATACGTTTGTTAAAGTGTTTACATTTATGCCATAATTCTCATACTCTTCCACATAGGATTCATCAACATTTACCAAAGGAATGTTTACTAGTATCCTCCTATTGCTTGCAAATGATATTTCTTTTGTTCTGGCATCTATCACTCCTTTCAAATTAACAAACCATATCAGCCCCATAAAAGTGTTAAATAAATCAATTATCTCCAACACTGTCACTACCCCAGAACCTACAAATTTCTTTATTCCATGTATATTGACTTATACATTCTTATAAGTACCCAATATCTTTATATTAGTTCCAACTGCTAGGCTTATGTTGTAGGGAGTTGGTTCAAGTGCCGACTTCCATAAGTATTCTCATATCCTCTTTGGTAGCAGGTTCACATTTGCCCCTAAGTCCATCATAACTCTATTGATTCACTTGCGATGATTCCAAAGGTTAATGATAATTGGTCTAGTCTTCTAGTTCTTTCCTACTATCCAAACTGTGGTGTTGACTTCTTATTCCAATACTTGTTGAATTTTTTGAATTTTTCTACTATATCATGTTGTCTTGAGCCAACACTACCTATGTCATTTGTTTGAGAACTCTTACTTCTTTCTCAATGAAATAACTAGATTGTTCCTCCTCTTTTTTCTATTCTTCTTCTACTATCCTCATGGTCTACTCAATGAATTGATCATGCTTCTGTTAGGCCCAATATGGAAAGCTAATGTATTGAGAGGGGAGGGGTGAATCAGTACTCCAAAACTTTTCTTTGATAATAACCTTACTATTATGCATAAATAGAATAGTGCAGTAACATAAAATAAAGTTAAAACAAACAGATAACAATCATACATGATTCACTCCATAACACATATATTTTGGTCACGCAGAAACTCTTGGTTAGAGAGAAAAATTGCGGTGGGGATGGCACCCACAACTTCACTACTGCAATAATAAAGATTGCTCGGTTAGAGCTACATTTAGCTATTTCTGATAGCTTACCCTGTTAGGAGTATCAAGATCAGTTAGATATACCTTAGTAAAGGATTTTACAACACTATATAAATGTTGCACCTGGTTAAAGGATTTACAATTTATAGACTTGGTTAGAGTCTTTTACCCTGTTAAAGGTTTCTCTTACAACTTCACAATTTTACAATAAAATCATTACAAATATCTGCAACTTTACATTTGAAATGCTATAGCAGATTCTATGTGCTCTGAATAAGATTACCTAGCTTGTAGCATACCTCGGTAACCCATATTGTAACTCGGTAAACCCTTCTGTTTACTCTGTTCTTCGACTGTTCACTGATAACCTTCTCGGTGACCTCTATGCGTCTCTGTAACAATCTTCCTTCATGCATACACACACATCTTGTATCTAACCCTAAAATCATGTTGTATAAATAGATCTCTTACATCGATGATCTAATTCATTACTTCGATCTTACAAAAAGATTCTTCGAATGAATAACTAAACAAAGTATTTCATTGGTTAGATTGACCTTGTAATCATACACAATCTCCTAGTGCAATTCCAATGTAAAAACGGTTAGATGTGCCTCGATCTTGTAACACATTTTCATGTGTATGTCCAGGTTCAATGTATCTGGTAAAATGTTTCACTCAGTGAGTTAACTTTATTGCTTGGCAGCCATGAAACATTACTCGGTAAACAGCTCGGTGAATATTGCATTCTATGACTACTTTCTTCTGTAACTGACTAGACTGTTCATACCGACTTCTCTGTTTGTACCGACTGCATGATTCGGTAATACTAACCGACTAGAATATATAGTATGACTTTGAATATAAAACTAATGGCAATTTGATAAGTAGTAACAATCTCCCCTTTTGACATTAGTTGAGATGTTTGACAAAAACTACTTTCAAAGTCATAACTCAAAAACTATATACTTGCAAAATGACTATACTTGACAATATATACAATAGTCAATGAAATAGTATATGCAGATATACTCCCCTTATCATTATTCTGTACATAACTCTGAATTTTGCATGTTCGGTTCTATTATGTGCTTGTGTGCTCTGAATGCTCTGTCTATTCTGCTCGGTATACTCCCCCTGTATACAATACTCAAAACTGTATTATCAAAACTGTATTACTCTCCAAATATAGAATTACTCCCCCTTTGTTGGGTATTACTTTCCTCTATGTAGTATCATAATATTACTCCCCCTTTTTGACAAACATCAAAAACTTAATTTCCATCCGGAGGCGGTAACTGATCAAAAATAGTCTTATACTTGGTCTGGGTGTCGGTGAGGGCGACTGAGAGTGAGTCCTTTACACTTCCCATTAATGAATTTTGTGCTTGAATATCAGATAAGAGTGATATTAAGCCATCAAGAGTGCTTCCCTCTTGTGTAGTTGATAAGCGTGTAGCTCGGTTGATCTGTTCTTGTACTGATGAGAGATGAGGAAGGAATAATGTCTGAAGGGTCATTATATCCATTCTGATTTTATGCTCTTCATTCCTCAGTTCTAACTGTTGAGCCATGAGCTGTTGAAGCTTTGTATAAAAATTCTGAACTGAATTTGGCTCAGTGGTCAACTTAGATGAGAGATCAGTGATCTCTTTCTCAATTGCATCAGTTTTATTTTTGACATCTTTAATAAATAAGGAAAATGTCCATAGTTTCTGGAATAAATAAAGAATATGCTTGAGTTGAGGGGACAACTCAACAATGAATTTGACAAGTTTTACCTTGCCAACAACAATTGATTTTTGTACTTCCTCTATCATTTTTGTTGTAAGCTCTTTATCCTTGAGCTTGCTTAAGTACTCAGATGCATCAACTCCAGATGTTTCAATCTAATTGAGGAGTTCATCCAGTTGAATATGGATGGCTGCATCAGTTGACACTATTGCTGAAGGTAGCATTTCTGTGAGTAGTGTCCTAACCTTCTGAAGTACTTTATTCTTCTTCTGTATGGCCAGTTGCTTCTCCTGTTCGGCCTTTGCTTTGCATAGTTCACCGAATTCAATGAGTGCTTGCCCTTTCAATTTTGAGATGTCTACATTGGGCAACACGATCGGTTTAGATAAGTCAAATTTGAAACCATGCTTTCTCACCTTCTTCTCTTTGCCTTTGGTCTGTGGTACTAAGACAAGTGCTTGTGAGGCTTGCTGACCCTCGGTAGGTTGCTCAGTAGATGAAACACTTTGGTCGGTTCCGGTAGCTGTTGCAATGTCTTTTGGTGTCTCGATGCTAGGGGTCTTAGTTGTAACATTTGCAGTGCTTGTCTGTGCTTGAGAGGTTTGATCTTTGGTTGTATCACCTGCAACTTCAGATTTGTTACTTGTATCTCCTGCAGCTTCAGATTTGTTACCTTCGGTGCCTTGCTCAGTGTCCTTGGGAGCTTCGGTTGAGACAGGTGGCTTCACCGGCAGATAAGGCTGAACTTGTTCTAAGACAGATTCACTAGAGACAAGTTTTGCATAAGTGGTGCTTTCAATCATCTCCTGCTCCAGTGTTGCTTCATCCATTACATCTTCATCAATTTGTATAGTGTCAACCGGGTCTGGACCTTGCTCGGTGACATCTAGATCTTGCTCGATGACATCAACAATTTCAATTTGAGATTGTTCACCGATATCCTTTTGTTTGAAGATCTCCTGCCACTTGGCTTTTGTCTCATTCTCCACATCAATGTATAGCCCATTCATCAATTTTAAGGCTCTCTGTTTCACAAGAAATTTAAAATTGTATGTGGTCAAATGCTCCTTGATTTCTGCTACAGACATGTCAGGAAATAGATGGACTAGACTTCTTTCTCTTATTTGTCTCTCTGAGTCCATTGCATATTTCCATATGTTGTCAATATGTAAGTAGAGTTCACTCGGAAGTAACTTTGCTAGTTCTAATGGTGCTAACCAAAACTTCAGAAGTGTACAGATGATAGCTTCTTCAATCTGTCGCTTCTCATCATTATTCCTAGTCTCATACTTAACATATCAAAATCCTGCAAATCCACTATATTCTTTAAGATTGGCACAAAAAATTTCAACACTGTGAATATTTATCTTTTTGCTTTTCACAATCTGGAATTTATTTGCATCATCAGACTCTGTATCACTAGACTCTTTTGCCAAAATGAGTCTCCGAGTAGACTTCTTATAGGTCTTGGTTACCTTTGGTGCAGTAACACTCTTTTGCTTCTTACTCGGTGATGCAGCTGATGCTCTGGTGTTGGGTCTCTTTGTTGGTGGAGTTGATAGGGCCTTTGTGATGTCCTTTTTCTTTCTTTTCAGAACTTTACCCTTTGGCAACTCTGTGCTCAATGTTATTGCAGCCTCTTGAGCTTCTGTCTCCTCTTTGGTAATGGCAAGATTGCCTTTGACAGGTGTAGAGGAGGATTCTTCTCCTAATTTCTCAAATAGAACCTTTATCATTTTTGTAGCTTTTCTTGTAGCCTTAGGTACTACAATGCTCATTTTTACTTTCTCCTTCACCTCTTCATAGGTTCCATACCTTAGTTCAATTGCATGCCTTGGCAATGATAAATAGGCATCAATTTGTTGTTGTGTAATATCATAATCAATCTCATAACCCATTGGTTGCAACGATTGAGTCCTCGATTCAACAACATTTACATAGCAATAATCAGTGTCGACTTCAAAACATATATTGTCCTTGTACTTTTCTACCAGCTGTGGTGGAATCCTGTACCTGTTGTGCATTTTCTCTTGAAATTTGCTGAAGTAATCATCCATGATATCATTAAAGTTATCTCCTAACTTCTTGATGTAGTCATTGATATGATGGGTGATAGGTCGGTGTAGCTCCCATACTACTTTACCGATTGAGGGAAAGAACTTCTCAAAATAGAAAAACATACATACAAGTAGTGAACCGAACTTTAGTGTATTTGCCGAGTTGTTTTTCTTCGGCTTCCTTATTGTGTTCAGGTTCTTAAACAAGTTCTTCAGTAGTACTTCACACAAGTCTACTTTCATTCCCTTCTTCACTATTTTGTAGGCCAAGTCAACTGCTGCACATGGTACACTGTTTTCCCTTGTAGATTGGAAGAAACAGTAACCAATAACTCTAATTGCAAACTTGAGTTCTGCATCAGTGACATTATTCAGTTTCAGTCCTTAGTAATCAGATTCTACTCCGGTTAGACTGATTAGCTCCTTTTGTGATATCATTTTATGTGCTCGTGCATGATCATAGATGGGATACCCAGTGATCAGGTGAATGACTTCCTTAGTAATCTTGAACGGTTGCTCTTGTAGCCACATGAAATCATCATGTACTCTGCTTAATACAAACTTAACCCACTAGGGTTTGAACACACGGGGATAGACTAGGGCTTCAGTTAATCCCTCGATTTTGAGATGCTCAAATTTGCTATCCAGTTTGCCATCAGTGCAAAGTTCATCATATGTGTCACTAATCTCTACATGACCAAGTTCCTCAACACGGCATTTGGTGAAGAATCTGACATCTTCTACTAACAAGACTCGATCCAGGATGAGTGAAAATGCAGTTTTATCATCCGGTTTTGAGGCAACTTTGGGAGTTAGAGAATATTTCAGTGAGGGCTTCTCCACATTTTGGACAACTACAGGGTCTTGGATCTTGGGCGCCATGGTAGGTTTCAGGTAAGATTTGACAAATTATCCTTAGGGTTTACAAACGACTGACACTTCACACTCGGTAGACAATAACAATCGAAAACCAGCTTAACAGTGTGAATAGATTGATGTAAATACCTCAAAATTAGCTCTGAATGAAGTTTGATCGCTTTGATTCGCTTTGCTCTGCTTCTCAAAAACTTGGTGAATGAAAATGACCGTGAAAACATTTTTAAGTACTCAAAAATACCCCATCTGGCTCTGTGCAAGTTAGGTCAAGACATTAAATGCACTCGGTTCACCTTTTACCGATTTACTCCTTTTTCTGTTTTAACCGAGTAACCAACTTTCCTTTATTAACCGACTTGACAGGTTTCCTGTATACACCGACTTGACAGGTTTCCTGTATAGTATATAAACTGACTAATTGCATCTTAACTATGCAGATTTTGAATTTTGTACATAATAGAATAGGAACTATTATGATTTAACCTTTAGAGAATGCAGTCCCTTCATACCTTTTCTTGACTAATTTGAAATAGATGCACCTAACTCGGTAGGTAAGGTGCTTTCTTCATCTGACATAATTTCCTTCTTCTTCCAAATCATCTTGAATTTTTCTTTTTTCTCTTCAGTGTCTCTTCTAGGTTGATCTCTGCAATCTCCAGCTAAATGTCCAGCTTTGTGACAATGAAAACATGCCATACCAGGATTTCTCCATGATCTCCGGTTATTCATTCCAAACCTTATAAAATAGTTGGCACTAATATGTCCATATCTTCCACAACATTCGCACCATATCCTCGTATTGTAGTCCCATGGTACTGTTGCATATTGTCGGTAAGGATCTGTGTGAGTTGGGTAACCTCCAGTGTTTGCTCGTTGTGGATACTTCATGTAGTTCTTTTGCTTAAACCAGCACTTCTTGGTACTATGTCCATATCTATTGCAGTTTCTACAAAACCCTTTGAATTTTGTCTTCTGATAATTGTTAACAGATTTTGTCCTACATTGATTAGGTGTGTGACCATATTTATCACAATTGTAACAATATCCATTGAACTTAGAGATATTTGATTGCTTACCTTTTCTGATCTGGCATATGTTGGCAGTATGACCTTGATTTCCACAGTAGTAGCAAATAGGCTTCTTCCTTTTGATGTTATTCCTGTTTCCAGCTTGTTTTGATGATTCTCCTCTCTCGGTAGTATGAATTCCTTTCTCGGTTGATTCTTTTCCTTTGTAACCGAGTCCTCCATCTTTGTAAGGTCTTCTTGTATTTAGTTGTTCATCCAACATCTTTGATGCTTCATAACTTTTCTCCAATGATTCTTTGGATTTCTTCTCTGTTTCAAGTTCACTAGTCAACCTTGATACTTCAAGCTTCAATGATTGATTTTCATCATTCTTTAGAATTGCTTCATGATGTGCATAACCTAGTTGATCTGTCATGTTTTGTTGAATACCAGTTAACCTTATGATTTCATCATCCTTATCAGATACTAGAGCTTCAAGTTGTTGTCTCTCTCTTTGTAGATCTCTTGCTTTATCCTCAGCTATCCTTAATGCATCTAGATTTTCAGTCATCTGTGTACTGAAATGTTCATGTTCCCTTTTCATTGCTTTTAGTTGATCAGCCAATGCTTTGTTCTTTTCTTTCAACATTCCAATCATTTCTTCAGTCTCTTCAGATATACTGTTCTCAGATGATGTCTCGATTTGTTCCACTAGCTCTTGAGAATCCTGCAAGTCATCAGATAATCTTCTCCTTACTTACAGAGATTTTTGCATTTGCCTTTGCATTTCTGCAATCACTTGATTTGCATTATCCAGCTCTTCTTGTAGATACACAATCCTCTGAGATTGTTTGTAGCCTTCCATTGCTAACATCTTTCTCTTTAGGTAGTTAAACCCTTTTCCAATTCAAGCTCTGATACCAATTGTTAGGCCCAATATGGAAAGCTAATGTACTGAGAGGGGAGGGGTGAATCAGTACTCCAAAACTTTTCTTTGATAATAACCTTACTGTTATGCATAAACAGAATAGTGCAGTAACACAAAATAAAGTTAAAACAAATAGATAACAATCATACATGATTCACTCCATAACACATATATTTTGGTCACGCAGAAACTCTTGGTTAGAGAGAAAAACTGCGGTGGGGATGACACCCACAACTTCACTACTGCAATAATAAAGATTGCTCGGTTAGAGCTACATTTAGTTATTTCTGATAGCTTACCCTGTTAGGAGTATCAAGATCAGTTAGATCTACCTTACTAAAGGATTTTACAACACTATATAAATGTTGCACCTGGTTAAAGGATTTACAATTTATAGACTTGGTTAGAGTCTTTTACCCTGTTAAAGGTTTCTCTTACAACTTCACAATTTTACAATAAAATCATTACAAATATCTGCAACTTTACATCTAAAATGCTATAACAGATTCTATGTGCTCTGAATAAGATTACCTAGCTTGTAGCATACCTCGGTAACCCATATTGTAACTCGGTAAACCCTTATGTTTACTCTATTCTTTGACTGTTCACTGATAACCTTCTCGGTGACCTCTTTGTGTCTCTGTAACAGTCTTCCTTCATGCATACACACACATCTTGTATCTTACCCTAAAATCATGCTGTATAAATAGATCTCTTACAGCGATGATCTAATTCATTGCTTCGATCTTACAAAAAGATTCTTTGAATAAATAACTAAACAAAGTATTTCATTGGTTAGATTGACCTTGTAATCATACATAATCTCCTAGTGCAATTTCCAATGTAAAAACGGTTAGATGTGCCTCGATCTTGTAACATGTTTTCATGTGTATGTCCAGGTTCAATGTATCTGGTAAAATGTTTCGCTTGGTGAATATTAACTCGGTGAGTTAACTTTACTGCTCGGTAGCCATGAAACATTACTCGGTAAACAGGTCGGTGAATACTGCATTCTGTGACTACTTTCTTATGTAACTGACTAGACTGTTCATACCGACTTCTCTGTGTGTACCGACTACATGATTCGGTAATACTAACTGGCTAGAATATATAGTATGACTTTGAATATAAAACTAATGGCAATTTGATAAGTAGTAACAACTTCTATTTGGTAGGGCAGATTACTTCCTCCTCTTCTAAGCTCTCATCTTCAATTGTTATCGTTTGCTTCTTGTCGGTGTTAGTTCCTTTTTTGGTTACCACTATGGTTTTCTCTTCTTCTTTTGGTTTAGGTTATATGTGTAGACACCTACAATTGTCATGTCTAATTAAATAAATATTTTATTTATTTAATTATCTAAGCCTAATTCTTCTATTAATTAAATAAATCCTTATTTATTTAGTTAATTCATTTATCCTCTTCTAGCCTTATTTCTTATTTAAATAAATACATTTATTTATTTAAATTACCCTTTCCTATATTAAATAAATATTTTATTTATTTAATTGTCCTATTTCTTCTATTAATTAAATAAATCTTTATTCATTTAATTAATTCATTATCTTTTTCTACACATGACACATGTCATTCATCTCTTAATTCCTACACTACCTACCTCTTTCATTATTGTGGGATTTCTTTTACCTACCCTCTAATCCTAGCCGACCTCTCTTTTTACACCTCTCAATCTTAACCCTCCATTTCATATTGTGTCTTCTATTTAAGAAGATGCTTTCTTCATTATCAAACCCTAATGATCCTAATCATTTTATGCATTCTAATCACTCAGCCTAATCGACAATTTGGAGGACTCGACTACACTACGATCCTACTTGCAACCACATTCCATTCTTTGTTGAGCTCTTGTGCATATAAAATCTGAGAGCAAATATATCAAGCAAGATCAATGGAGATGGGAAGAATGGAGATCAAAACCCTATTGGACATGTGATGGTATAATCTTTGTGATTTTTGAATTATTTGCATTGTCTTAGGTAATCTTCATATGTTATGGTGGATCTTTGTTGATTGTTAGGCTAGGGTTTGGTGGTTGAATTCATTTAGCCTTTCAATATTGTTATTATTGTTATCCATTTTCACCATATACATTTTGGCACGCCCGGTGGGACTCTTGTCTCTTTGCATTTAACAATTTTGTTGCAGATTTTGCATTTTTGAAGTTGCAGATCGGACGATTTTCGATGACATTTTAGGTATTTCTGCGTCTGCGATCGTTCGGATCGCGTTTTTGAGTTTTAGAAGCGTCTGTGGGATCGGAAATCGCACTTGTGTTTTTGCCAGATTTTATTTTGCAGGTTTCTGGAACCGCGTCTGTGTGTCAAAAAAGCGTCTGTGTTAGATCTGATCGCGTCTATGTTCGGGAAAAGCGTCTGCGTTCCCTTAGCGTGTCTGTGCATCACAGAACCGCGTCTGTGTCATAAAGACACATCTGTGTCTGGTATAGCAGCGTCTGTGTCTTCTGTTTTGAAATTTTTCAAATTTTCTTTGATTCATTTTTTTCGGATTTCGCGCTTAGGGTTTCAGATCTGGTTTACTTTTGCACTAATCCTTGCAGATCTGACTAACCAAGTTTGTGCAGCTTGCTTTGGAGGAAAAAAAAACGTTTTTGTTGAAGGCCCCTTTTTCACAAAGTCTTTTGGGTTTTCTAAAATTTACCTAACTTGTGTGCTTGCAGGAAGGGGTTATCATTTGAAACAACCCAAACTACTAACAATTTTGTTGCAGGGCCTTTGCTAGGGTTTTGTAATTTTGTTGTGTGCCTTGTTTTCATAGATTAGCAAACACTTCCATTGGTGCACTAAAATTGAATCATTGTCTTTTGTGTCTTGAGCAATAGGCTCTTTTTGTTTAATCTTTAGAGGGCCTGTCTTCCCGTGTGGTCATTAGGACTACTAGTGAGAAGAGAACGACCCAAGTGGTAGCGAGGAAAACCCACCTCTTCCGAACCACTATAATCAAATGTATTCATGGTGAAAACTATGGATAATGTGTACTGATTAGTTCATACCGACACTATGTCTCCCCATAAACCCGTTTGATCAAATTTATTTGATCATTTGTAGGGCATAACCCCTACCGGCTGGGAGCCTTCTGTATTTACAGAGCTGAAAGTGCCGCATGTATGGCCACACGAGCGGATGCCCTTACTAGCACCTTTTTGTTTTAGAAGCCCAAATCCTTCTAGTTGTTGGGGCAGGAGGTCGGACCTCTGGTAGCGGCCCACACACATACGGTTCTTAGTAGAGATACAAAGTTCACCATGGGGAGTTTTCATGGGGACTGATGCTTGGCTGACCCGAGAAGTGAGTGCCAAGGGTGGAGCCAGTGAGGTCAAGCATCTAAGTATCCGCTCTGAATAGCGTAGCCTCGGGGGTAAAACCCCATGTGGGATCAACAACTATTGTCTTGGCCAGCCATAAGAATTGTGCTTGACTTATGTTAAACATTCAAAACATTCAAGACCAAACAACAAAACATTGTGTCTTTTGTGTCTTCAAGTGTATGCAAAACATTTTACATCAAACAACACGCTTTTCTTGGAGTCATTTTGGAGTCTAAACACTTGCAAACATTGAGTCCTCATCAACATTGTGTCCTCTTGTCACAAAAAAACAGTCAAACAGTCGGATTTGGTCACAGCAAAAACAACTTCACAGATTGGAAAAATTGCACGAAATTTACAGAAACGCGTCTGTGTCTGTTCTAACCGCGTCTGAGTCATCTAAGCACGTTTGTGAAGGGCAGAATAGCGTCTGTGTCTGTAACAGCATCTGTGTCAAACATAGACACGTCTGTGTCTGGGAATCACGTCTGTGAAGGGAAGAATAGCGTCTGTGTCTGTAACAGCGTCTGTGTCAAATAGAGACACGTCTGTGTCTGGGAATCGCGTCTGTGAAGTATACAGAAGCGTCTGTGTCCAGGATTGAAAATTTCAGAGTCCAACAAACAAAAGAAATCAGTTTCGGAATACTTGAGCTTCCTAGGTTGTTTCTTCAGGTTTCATCTGGCATTCAACCTGTCTCTGGGTCTCATATAGTCCATCATTGCTTCACATCTCATTTTACATTCATACTTGTCTAAACTTGGGTCAAAAAGGTCACTTGCTTGTCGTCACTATACTTTTTCAACACACTACATACAACTACACTTTGCTAAGTGGTCCCTCATCAAGGTTTCTTACCTTTGGGTCTCATTTGGTCTTACTTAGAGTCAAGGTCAGCTTACCTCATCAAGAGAAACGATCCTCTCTTTGGAAGTCACACCTACTCTACTACTTACATACTTGGTCTTACACTTTGGACATTGCAAGTATACCTCAAGATTCATTTACACTCCATACAACTCTTGGTCTTCCATACTCTTTTCATATTTTTCATCTAGTCTCTCACATATTGGTCAAACACCTAGTTCATGGTTGAAACCCGTCTTCAAAAATCTAGGAGAATAGCTAAAGAAGCTCAAGAATCCGCAAACATGAGTTCTTATGAGTATGACAATGATTTATTTTATAATCCTGAGCACACTACATTACCAGACATGGATGTTTATAGAAACAATCCAAATGTGGAAAACACAAACACTACAAAAAACAATGCTACATGCAATGACAATGTGGACAGTCTTTCTATACTATTAGCAGACATAGAAGAATCCATAATGAATCCTCATTTCAATAGATTGGTTGAAGAGATAATGAGGAGAGATCGACAATACTTTTTACACATGATGGCACAAAGTGGAGCTAAAATACCTCATGACTTTGACATGTCCCAACTTATGGAAAGTAGACCATCACAAAAAACTCAACCCGACATGGATCAAAGGAGACCAAATAGTGGAGGAAATAGAGGACCGAATATAATGCCTGAGTCACCATCAGTTTTGCTTCAAAAACCAGCAATTCCACATACACAAGCTCAAACATATGATACTTACCTTCGAAGACCATCATGGAAGCCTTATGTGGATAGATATGCTCAATCACATGCTCAAGGTATGGATCAATCAAAACAAGTAGATACTCAAAGGCATCCTCAAAATTTTGACACAAGGAGACCTCATGTTAAAATTGGGGGCAACACAATGGAAAATGAAATGCCTATTGAATATGGTATATATGCACAAAATAGATATGGGGTTCCTCAACATGAAGTTATGCCAAGTGCTCCATATATGCCACAGCAATATAGACCTCCATATGGACATGTCTACGATCAGTATCATCCATACATGCAACAAGCTCCTCCTCAAATGGGTGTTTCAAACACGGGGTATGCTACAAGAAATCAATCTCCTCCCAAAAATAATTTGGAGCAACAAATAAGAGATTTACAAAAGAAAATGGAGGACATGAGTACATCAAAACCAACATACACTATGAGAGATATATGTCCTTATCCCTTTGATAAGAGCATTCCAATGCCTCCGTTTCCTGCACACTTTGTGACGCCAAAATTTGACAAATATAGAGGGAGAGGAGACCCCAAGGCACACATAAGACAATTTTTCACAGCCTGCATAGAGGTAGCGGCAGAAGAAACATACTTGATGAGGTTGTTTCCACAGAGCTTAGGCGATCAAGCTATGGAATGGTTTTCTCAATTACCTCCTGGTATTAAGTCATGGGGCGACTTGGCAGAAGCATTTATTCAGCATTTCTCTTACAACATAGAAACAGATGTCTCAGTTACTACCTTGTGCAATACTAAACAAAAGGAAGGAGAATCTTTCGCAACATTTTTACAAAGATGGAGAAATCTAGCTAGCAGATGCTCTTGCGAAATCCCTCAGAAACAAATGGTAGAAATGTTCACACAAAATGTGAACAAGGCTATTGGCTATGATCTCAAAAAAGCTTGTTTGTCTACATTCAAGGATGTTATTGAAAAGGGCCTAGCAACAGAAAAGGTTTTAATTGAGCAAGGAGTCATTAAGATATTCAAAGAAAACAAAGAGGACTTTAAAGGAAAGGACAAACCAAAATTTTGGAACAAGAACAAGAACACAGTTAATGATGATGTTGTTGATGCCAATACAGTGAGACCAAAGTTTATCTTTTCTAGATCGAGTTCTACCAACAATCAAGTGAACAATCAAACAACTTCTAGACCACGAAGGAAGTACACTCCATTGGGAGAACCACTTGAATCAGTATTCAAAAAGCTTGTGGCAAACAAAGTGATCACAGTTCCAGATTTTCCTCCATATGAACCAAAGGTCAAACCAAATTGGTGGAATGATGATGAGTATTGCGAATTTCATAAGAGCAAGGGTCATAAGACAAGTAATTGCCATCGACTGAAGAACATTGTACAAGATCTCATTGACAGAGGTGATATTGAGATTGAGGGACATTCATCTAACCAAGAGCATGAGATGTTTAAGGAACCATTCCCAAAACATGACAAAGGAAAAGCCAAAGTCACAGATGATCAAGCCAATTACACTAGAGCACCTTACAATTATGATTCTACTATCAACCACATCTCAATGGACAATCATATCTCTACTATTACTATCAAGAACAAAAATGCTGAAAATCCTCCTCAGCGACCTAAGATTGTCCTAAGAGGTGTTGGATCTTTGTCTGAATCTACCTCTGAATGTCATGTTACAACCCGTCGAGGTAAGATTACGTTGCCAGGTGCCTCTACTAAGAATACCAATCCTTCATCAATTAAGCCTGAGTACGACCTTGTAGAACAGTTAGGGAAGACACCCGCGCTCATCTCCATTCTTGAGCTTCTACGCATATCCCCCGCTCATAAAGCTATCCTTGACAAAATCTTGAGAGATACAGCTGTCCCTATTGATCTAAATGTGGACCAGTTTCAAGCCATGGTGGGATACCTTTCCATTCCGCATTCCCTTACGTTCACAGAAGCCGATGACGCCTCTGTAAGTCAGGCACATAATGCACCTTTACACATTGAAGCCTTCATACATAAACATCGAATAAAGCGAGTCCTGATAGATGGAGGAGCGGGTCTAAACATTTGTACCTTGAGCACCATTAAACAATTGGGATATTCTGATAAAGCTGTCAATTCTACAAACCAAATCACCATCAAGGCGTATGATGATGAAGAGCGTTCATCCAAGGGCACAGTCACCTTACCGCTAAGAATTGGGCCAGTCACAAAGGATGTGGTTTGTCAAGTCCTCGATCTAGATCTCACATATAACATATTGCTAGGACGTCCTTGGATTCATGAAATGAGGGCAGTCCCATCAACATATCATCAATGCATTAAGTTTCCTCATAATGGAGTCGAGGTAACAGTCAACGGTGATCCAAATCCGTTCATATATTGCAATAACTTGAGATCACATACTGAGACTATCATTCCCAGTAATCGTGAGGCTACTCCTTCTTCGGCATACATTGATCCTGAGTCATTAAAACCCTCGACATCCAAACAAGGTGAACTTAGAGGCAAGTTTCAAGACAAAGGCATGGGAGAATACACTTTGAATCAGACCATGTTTTTACGACAAGTCATGAGTTCTCCAAAAGAATATGGGAGGCCACATCCTAACAAGCAAATCTCCATCATGATACTCAAATGGGATCCTACTACCTTTCAAAGATGGGGTGAACTAGAGGAGGAAAACTTATACAAAATGCTCTATAAAGACATTGAAGAGGACACGCATGATCAAATTATTCTACCCTATGAGAATTATGGCAAAGGCTTCAAAATTCTACAAAGATTCGGGTATGATGGAAAAACCCCTCTTGGGTTACGCAAAGAAGGCGTCATGGAGCCCTTACAACCTGAATTAACTGTAAGACGGGAACGCTCAAAGGGACTTGGTTTTCTGACTTCTAAGAGACACAATAAAAGAACAGAAAGGACCTCACAAATCAAAGTTGCCAAAATTCAACAAGAGAATTGCTATTCCACAGATTCCAACGAATGGGAATGGGGTTCAGACAAATCCTCCAGTGACTATGAGCTCACCGAGACATTCAGAGAACCAGATGAACCCACAAAAGAGGAGGAATTTTACAAAAAGTTCAAAGTTGGTCAAGAACCAACCCATAAGGATTTCCCACGGTCTTTGTTTCAAGGTTCTAGGTCGAAATCACATAGGATGAGGACACCTGTTCCGGAAGGCGCTACTAGTGATGACAATTTGGATTCGCTCGTGATCGAAACTGATGAGGAGAGTGCCATTGATGACCTCGACGATTGCCTTGACATACCCGAATATAACCACATCTTCACTATTAGCCCTGCAAATTCCGAAAACGTTAAAGACCTTCCCCTTGTTCATCCCCAACTCATTGACTGGGATTATGAAGGACCAGCACAATTCGATACATTTCAAAATGACGAAGCTATTATCGACTATCTTGGCATACGAGATGATCTTCCCCCTGAAGACCACAAAGCAGGATACACCATAGAACTCAACAATATGGCATACTTTGGTGAGGGTTTCGGACCTTCCAGTCGCAAAAATGTGAAAATAAAAACAAAACAAGGATCTTATGGCGAAAACCACACTGTGGCGCTATCTGATTCCAAAAAAGTAAAAAGAAAGGACGTATCTGAGGGCGAAAACCTCTCTGAGGCACCCAAAGATGGAAGGCTCGACATTCTCCCAGCATCATATGAGGAAAAGTCATCCATGTTGGTAGAGGAGACTATCAAGACGAACATTGGTACAAAAGAGGTTCCACACAACATATTCCTGGCTCAATCCTTGACAGAGTCTGAGAGAGCAAAATTCATAAGCTTCTTCAAGGAACGACAAATCAACTTTGCATGGTCATATGCTGATATGCCTAGACTAGATCCGGATTTGGTAATGCATCATTTGACAGTCAAACCGGGGGCAAAGCCAGTGAAACAAAAATTAAGGAAAATGTACCCGCAAGTGGCATTACTGGTCAAGGCAGAGCTGGAGAAATTATTGGATGTCGGATTCATACGCCCAATTGATTATCCCGAATGGATCTCCAATTTAGTACCTGTCAGCAAACCAGATCGCAGCATCCGAATATGTACAGACTTCAGAGACATCAACAAAGCTTGTCCAAAGGACGATTTCCCATTACCAAACATTGACTTGATCGTTGATCTCACAGCAGGTCACGAAATGTTATCTTTGATGGACGGATTTTCTGGTTATAATCAAATCAGGATTGCACCTGAAGATCAACATAAAACATCATTTACTTGTCCATGGGGAACTTTCTGTTCGAATGTCATGCCCTTTGGGTTGAAAAATGCAGGTGCTACATATCAAAGAGCGATGACCACTATCTTTCATGATCTCATGCACATAACAGTGGAAGATTACGTTGATGATCTCTTGGGAAAATCAATAGACAGGGACACACACTTGGACATACTTTCAGTCGTCTTTGATCGATTGGAAAAATACAAGGTAAGATTAAACTCAAAGAAATGTGTTTTTGGAGTAACCTCCGGGAAACTCCTAGGATTCATTGTGTCTAAAAGAGGAATCAAAGCCGATCCAGCAAAAGTCAAGGCTATCTTGGACATGCCGCCACCAAGGAATATCAGTCAACTTAGGTCCTTACAAGGGAGACTCCAGTCCATACGAAGATTCATAGCACAACTTGCAGATAAATGTAATCCGTTTCAGCACCTGCTATATAAGAACATCAAGTTCAAATGGGATGAGAACTGTCAACAAGCTTTTCAGACGCTCAAAGACTATCTTTTAAATCCGCCTGTTTTGATGCCACCAATTCCAGATCAACCTTTGCTACTATACATATCAGCTACTCCAATAGCACTGGGAGCACTCCTAGCACAACAAATAGCTGACGGCAAGGAAAAAGCAGTATATTATATCAGTCGCACATTGGTGGGATATGAGCTAAACTACACACCAATCGAGCGTGCATGTCTCGTTGTGGTCTTTGCTTCACAAAAATTACGACATTATATGCTCACTCACAAAACTAAGTTGATTGCACGAATTGATCCACTAAAATATCTTCTCAACAAAGCTACACTTACTGGGCGGCTGGCCAAATGGGTAATGATCCTGAGTGAATTCGACATTGAGTATGTGGATAGAAAAGCAATAAAAGGACAATCAATCGCAGATCAATTAGCAGATGCTCCCATGATAGATGATGTTCCTCTACAGTCAGAATTTCTAGATGAAGCAATTTTGACAATATCACATGCAAAGCCATGGCAACTATACTTTGATGGCTCATACACACAGCATGGAGTAGGAGCGGGTATTCTCTTTATAACTCCTCAGGGCGATTCTATACCAAAATCATACCGCTTATCATTTCCTTGCACTAACAATATAGCGGAGTATGAGGCA
This sequence comes from Cryptomeria japonica, assembly GCF_030272615.1. Taxonomy (NCBI): domain Eukaryota; kingdom Viridiplantae; phylum Streptophyta; class Pinopsida; order Cupressales; family Cupressaceae; genus Cryptomeria; species Cryptomeria japonica. Next base: position 244,801,969 of record NC_081405.1, on the reverse strand, counting down.
TTAACAACTGGATTAAGAATTGCAATTCAATGGAAGATCCAAGAACTTCGTGTTTTTGGGGATTCTCAACTGGTCATCCGTCAAGCAACTGATGATTACCAAACAAAAGACGAAAAACTAATGCCTTACAAACAATTGGTAGATAATTTGAAACAGCACTTCATAAAGATAGATTTTGAGCAGATACCAAGAGAACAGAATCGTGCTGCAGATGCCATGGCTACAATTGCTTCACTAATTGATCTACCGCAGAATGAGACCTGCTATGAGTTCTTGGTAGACAACCTGCTGGTTCCCTCATATGAGATCACTCCTACTGAAATGATATGCGTTGTTGGTCCTGAATCCTAGTTATATGGTTCCATATTCACATACCTTCGCGACAATATCTTACCTCCCGATCTATCGAACAACCAACGCCGCACTTTCATTCACCAATCTTCTCGATACGTCATTCTAGCTGATATCCTATACCGACGAGGTCTAGATGGCACCCTTCTTAGATGTTTAGAAAGTGACGAAGCTCAAATTGCGTTACGAGAAGTGCATGAAGGGATATGTGGTCCACATACTAGTGGTCCTACCTTGGCCAAGAAACTCATCAGGACTGGATATTACTGGCCTACTATGGAAAGAGATTCATATCAGTTTGTCAAGAAATGTAAGCAGTGTCAAATTCATGGAGACCTCATACATGCACCAGCACAAGAACTACAGCCACTTGCATCTCCTTGGCCCTTTTGTCAGTGGGGACTCGATCTCATAGGCAAGATTCACCCTCCTTCTTCCAATGGTCATAAATTCATTATCACAGCTATAGAGTATTTCACAAAATGGATTGAAGCCGTGCCTCTCACACAAGTTACAGGGAAACAAATCGCTACCTTCATCCTGAACTACATCATTTGCCGATATGGTATTCCCACTTCCATTATCACTGATAACGGGCGTCCCTTCAAAAATCAGGATGTTCGGGAACTCTGTGAGCGCTTCCATATCTCTCATCGTTTCTCCACACCATATTACCCCCAAGGTAATGGCCAAGCTGAGGCGTCTAACAAAACAATTCTTAAAATCCTCAAAAAGACAGTCGACGACGCTGGCCGAAACTGGCATATCCGGCTTAATCCTGCACTTTGGGCCTATCGCACAAGTGTCCGCACACCTACAGGAGCTACACCTTACTCACTTGTCTACGGTGCTGAAGCCATCTTGCCTATTGAGGTCGAGTTACCTTCTTTACGGGTCTCTTTGAGAAACATAATCAACGATGAAGATTACAGGGTCTCTCACTTACAAGAACTAGAATTGCTGGATGAACGAAGACACATTGCTTTTAATCATCTCAAGGCTTACCAACAAAGAATGAGTCACAGCTAAAATCACAAGGTGAAGCCTCGCACATTTGAGGTAGGTGACTTAGTCCTCAGAGAGAACCCCAAGAATCAGCAAGACAGAGATAAGAAGGGCAAATTCGAACCAAACTGGCTTGGTCCTTACATCATCACAGCGGTATATGGATTTGGGGCATATCAGCTCTCAACTACAAAAGGTGAACCTTTGGAGGATTCTATCAATAGCATGCACCTTCGCAGGTTCTACACATAGCTTTTCAGAACATCTTAATTCAAAAATACAAAAAAAAATCAAAAAATTTCAAAAATACAAAAAAAATTATAAAACAAAAAAATCGTTACTTGGTGAAAACCTGGCAAATAGGCGCCTTGTGACACAAAAAAACTGAAAAATAAAAAAAGTAAAGAGAAATAATTTCGTCCAACGGTGAAAACCACTTCGGTGGCGCCCTAGGCAAGTACCATGGTGAAAACTGGGTCACCAGCGCCATGCGTAGAGACTTTGCTCCTCCCGCCTTCAGGATTCTCTTTCATCCTTCACTTTGCACACACTCACAACCTATTCACTCACAATAAACTTACCCATTCCCATCATGGCTTGTCATTGATATACCTAAGATTGGTTAGCCACCCATAAACCTCCCTTTTCACTCACTTTCCATCCATAATAAATCAAATCCTATCTGTGGCTAAGGCAAATCCTACGTCTAGTGATGGGTGTGGAACTGAGAACATCACATGTTTCAAGGAGTACAGTTTCTTCCAGCTTCCTTCAGTCTATCTGCGCACAATCCACAATAAAGCAGCATTTGTATCACAGATCCGCAATAAAGTTTCATCTTCTCCGCAATAAAGTATCAGTTTCATGGATTCAGTCAGTTTTAGATGAGACATAGCAGCAACAATGGGCTTCAACAAATCAAATCTTTCAACAGACTCAGACAACATATGGTTCAGTTCTATCTATCCTTTTTGTGAAAGTAAACATTGTGACCATAATCAAATAAGACTTATACAAGTGACAAGAGACACTAAACTTGAGGACTACAGTGGATGTTGGTGTCGAGTCTTGGTTTTCTTTTGATTTTATCTTTTGGTGACATGTCTTTTAGCTTTTCCAGGATGTCTTTGACTAGAGATTCTATCTCTGGGATGTCTTTGACTAGAAAGGCGAGGATGGGGTATCGTCACCTATTTGCATTTGTTGTCTGTGGATTGTCTCTTAGTAATGCTATGACTTGTCCAAGGATATGAGGACATTGTGAGTCTAGTGTGAACTAGGGCATTCCTTGTTTGTGACTGTCTTATCTCCATGCAAACAGGTACAATGACTTTCTGGGTCGAACATATGCCTCGATTGTCATAACCTATTTTGCCATAATAAAGCTCAATGATGATAACGCACAAGAAGCTCTTTCACTTTCATATCTTCTGTCTTTCATCCCCCCTTTCTTGATTAACTTCCATCGTCCTTCTCGAGTCCGCGTAGCCTGCTATCACATGACTGAGTATAATGACACACCAAAAACATTTGCATTTCATATAATTACACCTGCATTACCACATATAAGCATTTCATACATACATATAGATATCACAACTGCATCACATCCTGCATACAATACATGTTAGCACATTTTACATTTTCATCATGTAAATAATCATTTGCATTACATACATTCACATTTGCATCATGCATCACATATACAACATAAAAGAACAAAAAATAAAAAAATAAAAAAAAATATTGCATTCCATCATATAAGCATCACATAAGAACATTTCATCACATAAGGTACACATGCATATAGCTGCCGCAAAAATGAATCATATCTCATATATAATCAAAGGTGTCATGATACAATGATGTCAAAAGAATCATATGGCTACAAAATCACCCACAGGTCTCTACAATACAAAAATGGTACATATACTGATACAAAGGGGAGTCCTCTATGGCTATGATGAACTCCCTCCCTCGGAGCCGCCTGGCCTCGACGGACGCTGAGTTGTAGAAGGACCCGCTCCAGGATCACCCTGCCTATCTAGTGGTGGTGGAGGACCCATGACCCCACCACTAGATGCCTGCCTCCTCCGACTCCCTCCCGTAGCCGTCGCTGTCCGCGATGGTCTATGGAAGCTCCTCGCCCGCTGATCCACTGGCACTGCACCATAGTACAGGTCTCTCCAGTAGCCAATATCCTCTCCGGCTCGCAAGACATATGCGTAGCCTGCCCCTGCGTCCTCTGCCACCTGCCTCCCTGCCCTCAGAGCTATCTCAGCCTCAGTATATCGCTGGATGGCTTGATCCCTCTCTCGCTCTGTATCCCGGAGCCTGATCCTGAGACGATCCCTCTCCCGCTCCAACTCCTGGATCTCGTCTACCTGGCCCTGGCAGATCTCTCTCAGCTCTAGCAGCTCATCCTCCTCAGGACCTCCACCCTCAGCCTCTTCCTGTGGCTCTCCCTCTACGGGTGCCTGTACCTGTGCCTCCCCCTGTACCTGTCTCGGTGCCTGAACCGGTGCCTGTCTCTGTACATGCCGGGGAACCTGCACCTGTCTCTGTACCTGTGCCTGTACTGGCACCTGTCTCTGCACCTGTCCCTGCCTCTATCCCTGTGCTGCTGGTACCTGCAAGGGCAATCCACCCCGACCCCTCACCACCACCTGGGCTGGTCCCTCCTGTCCTCCCTCTCTCCGAGGTGCCACTCTCCTCTCCCCCACTACTCCCCTCCGCCTCCGTCGGCCTCGGCCTCCATCCCCTCCACCATCATCATCATCATCCCCTCCAACCTCTCCCTCCAGCAGCTCTCCCGGATCTGTCAACCGCGGAAACGGATGCTCTGCCCAATACACGGAGTACTCTGCATCCATGCCTGCATCCTCAACCTCCGGCCACATATCCCAGGGTAATGGCATCATCTCTATCAGCTGTGTGACGGCCTGATCATATGATAACAATGGCTCGAACTGTGCCTGATCCCTGACTGTACGGGCATACATACCCGAGCCTCGTGGCATCCTCTGGATCCTGCCGAACTGTCTGCCAACCCTGTCTACCAGCTGCCTCTCCAAAATGTAGGGCGTCGGCCCAATCAGATATCTACTCCTGAATGTATATGGCAGCTCCACTGCGTCATCCTCCCACTCCTTGCACCCCAGGTACGGCCTCCAGATGACCACATCGATATCATCTATCACACGCCTCCAGTGCTCCAACCTGCCAATTCGAGGCTGTGACGTGATCATATCATATAGGTGTACAAAGCTCCGTCCATGCCCTCTGCCTCTGAAGTGGATCGGCCGTGTGATAGGCAGATGCTCATATGCCCACACCTGTAACAGTGTCACTCCGCAACCCAAGCCAACTGATCCATGGTAGACGAACGGATGCAGCTCATAATATAGATGTGTCAGGACACATGGCCCCCATGCATATCTAGTGTGCTCAGTCATCAGTATCTCCAATGCTCCTCCCCAGCCCACTGCCAATCCCCGTGTAGCCCTGTCAGGACACAAGAACCCACTGATGGCTCCTCCAATCACAGCTGGTAAAGCTAAACCTGTCGCGGTCATGGTATCCCATGCCACGTGTCCTGCTCTCATCTCCAATCCAGGGTCCTGAAATACCCGTCTCAGTGCCTCCCTGTCTCCATCTCAATCATATGGAATCAACTCTCCATCGATCGGTATATGCAAAACCCTATAGACATCCTCGAGAGTCACTGTCATCTCCCCCATCGGTAAGTGGAATGTACAGGTCTCGGAGTGCCATCTCTCCGCCAGCGCAGTCAGCAAACCCATGTTTGCCCGAAACTCAGGCACATACAGTACATGTCTGAGGCCCATCTCCTCAATAGCAGCTCTGTCCTCAAACGACAACTCTGGTCGCAGTCTCTGTGTAGACAGGAATCTCTCCCGTGACTCTAACATAGGCAGATACTCCTGCAGTCAAGCAACTCAATCATGTCAGTTATAGTGGCATTCACTGTTTATCACAAAATGTTGCTTGCTATCTAAATGCATATGGTTATCTATCCTAGTGACACTCACTGTTCATCACAAAGTGTTGCTTCTATCCTAGTAGTGCTCCCTGTTCATCACAAAGTACTATGTGTGTGACATTCCCTGTTCATCACAAAGTGTTACTCACATTTAGCACTCCCTGTTCATCACAAAGTGCTGCTCACACTGTGGGTACTCCCTGTTCATCACAAAGTACTCTATCTTGGTGCTCCCTGTTCATCACAGAGTGCCTTGATCTATCCTAGTCTTCCTAGAGGACCTGCTTGAGTGTATCCTCTCAGCAGCTTATCCAATCGACAGCATATGTTCATCACAGAACTGTCGATTTGACCTAGAAGACCAAAACCATGCATTTTGACACACAAACGCGCTTTAAACTCATAAACGCGCTTTTAGACTGCACAAACGTGCTTCTGCAACACAAACGCGCTTTCTGGACACAAACGTGCCTACATCTTGCACAAACGCGATTCTAGAACCTAAACGCCCCTACAGGACATAAATGCCTCTAAAATTCACAAACGCGCCCGCAATCAACGCAAACGCGGTCCCAGACGTGAACGCGCCTGGAACCGACACAGACGCGCCTGTTGGACACAGACGTGCCTGGCACTGACACAGACGTGATTGCGCATTTTTGCATTTTTTTGGTACCCTATTCCTAGCACATTTATTGCTACCTACTATGCATTAATGACAAAAAAGCAAATGTGTCAAAGTACGAGGAGGTTTGGCGGTACTTACCGGCTCTCCTGCCTCTGCTGGCCTCTGAAATCGGCGAACGCGGTCGAATCTATGCACGAAGGCCATCGCTGCTGACTGCTGCTGCTCTTTTCTTGCTCTACACTATGATCTCGTAAGGGTGTGGATGACAATGACGATGTCTTTTGTCCGTGGTCTCTCTTATAGCCTACCCTAGCCCTCGCCTTCATTTCCCGAGTCAGTCTTCTTTATCCCGTGACTTTGTCACTTTATCCGATCAGTCCATTCTAGCCTCTCTTTCTTATCGAGAGATTGTCTGCAATCTTTTTAGACATTTTCATCCAATCTCTCGAGGGGGCATATCATTCCCATACTGGGGCAACTCTGTATCAGTTCATCTTATCTTCTTTGAAACAACGCGACAAGCCGCATTGTCTCAAAGAGGGGCAAAATGTAGACACCTAAAATTGTCATGTCTAATTAAATAAATATTTTATTTATTTAATTATCTAAGCCTAATTCTTCTATTAATTAAATAAATCCTTATTTATTTAATTAATTCATTTATCCTCTTCTAGCCTTATTTCTTATTTAAATAAATACATTTATTTATTTAAATTACCCTTTCCTAAATTAAATAAATATTTTATTTATTTAATTGTCCTATTTCTTCTATTAATTAAATAAATCTTTATTCATTTAATTAATTCATTATCTTTTTCTACACATGACACATGTCATTCATCTCTTAATTCCTACACTACCTACCTCTTTCATTATTGTGGTATTTCTTTTACCTACCCTCTAATCCTAGCCGACCTCTCTTTTTACACCTCTCAATCTTAACCCTCCATTTCATATTGTGTCTTCTATTTAAGAAGATGCTCTCTTCATTATCAAACCCTAATGATCCTAATCATTTTATGCATTCTAATCACTCAGCCTAATCGACAATTTGGAGGACTCGACTACACTACGATCCTACTTGCAACCACATTCTGTTCTTTGTTGAGCTCTTGTGCATATAAAATCTGAGAGCAAATATATCAAGCAAGATCAATGGAGATAGGAAGAATGGAGATCAAAACCCTATTGGACATGTGATGGTATAATCTTTGTGATTTTTGAATTATTTGCATTGTTCATATGTTATGGTGGATCTTTGTTGATTGTTAGGCTAGGGTTTGGTGGTTGAATTCATTTAGCCTTTCAATATTGTTATTATTGTTATCCATTTTCACCATATACAATATGTGGTACTCATCTTCTTCTATGCTGCTCTCTTCTAAAGTCTAGCCTACATCTTTCTCATCTCTACAACATCTCTTTGTTTCTTCTAGAGGGGTCTTTGGTACCTTTTGGAGAAGCCCGCTCCTCTAGTTGTATTTGAGCTTTGTGGATCATCACTTTGGGTTGTTGGTGTCACATTTTTGTAATGTTGGCATGCATTCTCATGATTAAATAGTTCATGATCTTCTTGAACACAAAATCTACACTTATTCCTCTTTTCTCCCCAATGCTCAGTTGTATAATATCCTATCTTTCCAAATTTGAAACATGTAGCATCTGATCACCTTCCTTTGCAATATGGTCCATTGTTATTGTAAGGCTCTTGATTTTGTATCGCGTTAGCATTTCTTTGGTTCTAATATCATGACAGTACTTTGTATCCATTGTGTCGAGCATATACCTTGCTTTCTTCTTGTCCTTTCACATATGCCATATCTCTATCATAATTTGGTTCTTCTCTCACCCAGAATCTTCGGGAAAGGAAGTCTACTATCCCATATTCATCCCACTATCTATAAGTGCTATAATATACATAATATGGTTTTTAGACTATATGGAGATCAACCCTTAGTGCATACACCTCCTTCTCTCCAATCTCCTTAGGGCATTCATTTCGCATATGTCCCTCTTTTCCGTAATAAGAACACCATATGTTTGGCCTTGGATCTCCTATCTCTTGCTTCATCAACTCCTATCACACCTACAAGTATTCAATCTCTATCTGCAATTGTTCCACTTTTTTTATTTCCATTTCCTTCTTTGTCTTGTGCCATTATTGGTTTTCTATCTGGTAGGCTATTGTCACCAATTACAATTATGTAGCAAAATATCTTCCTTCTAAATCCATCCTCATTTCTGGTGTTATAATAGAAAGGAACCACTCCATATTCTACTTGTCATTGATAGGTTCTTCCAGTGTCTACATTACTTATTTGAATTTCCTATCAAATTATGTGATTGATTAATCTTCCCATTGGGATAATTCCCTCAATTTTGTGATTCCTTCTGTAGGGAGTTTCGGGCTATCAAAATTTAAAAAAAATTCTCTTCGCACCTCATCTCATTCCTTGTAATTTTGTGGATATGCTTTATGGTACCATTTTAGTAGTTCATTCATCATGGAACCAATGAAATAAAATAGTTTTTTTCTGTCACGTGTTTCATTTTTGCTCTACCATATGGGCTCCAATAAAATAATATGTTCCTCGGTATCGCTTGTGTCCATCTCAAAGATGGGCATCTTCCTCATGTTACTCATGATTTCTTCTTCTTCAAAGGTTTTCCCTCCCCGACTTTTAAAATTCCTTGGTGTGTTGTTTCCTTGGTTTCTCCAATTGATTATCTAATTATCGCTCTCTTGACTATCCAAATTTTTTATGTAAGTTGTCAATAATCCTGACTTATGTGTGTTTTTTTTGTTTCTTCTTCGCTCATTGTATTTACATCTTATGTATTTGGCATAGGGGATAGCTCCTGGTCACTATTCAATGCATTGTATATTTCCAGAGATGATTCTTTATGAATAGGTGGCATTGATTCATATTTCACTAGTAATACCTTATGATTGAGATGATTTCCCACTGCAACATTTTTGTTCCCTTTCATGACATTCCTAGCTTCTAATTCATTTGTTTTTCCTTTTTTATCCTTGGTTGCACCCATGTCGATGTGCTCAATTGCACCCTCTTCCTTTATTTTCAATTTATTTTACTCTTCTATTGTATATTTCCTCTCTTTCTTGAGTTTGTCTTCCTTTCACTATGATGCCTTAATTTATAAAAAAATCATTTTCCTAGCTTGAGCTTAAAATATCGGTTTGTATCTCACTCTTAGCCATGACACGCTACTTAACATTGCCAAGTCTTGTTAGCAGTCAGGTTTCTATCCAACGTTTGTACCTAGTTGACAAGTTAACAAGTTCTTGAACCTTTCCTTTAGATTCAAAAGTTCAAGAAGTTCCTGACCTACTGACTATCCTTGAAATGTCGGTAGTCCCCATAACACACTTTTTCTTGTAGTCAGTCAATCAAGAAATAATGGAACCCATGTACCCTTCTCTAGTCTAGTTTAGTAGTTCAACATTTTGCCAACAACTCGACTCAAAGCATTTTCAACCCTCAAGGCGTTGTCTTTTCATGACATCGGCTAGTTTCGTTCATTTATGACTAGCAGAGGATAAACGACATAAGAAGTATGTTAGCACAATTTTCAAGAGAGATTGCAACACCTTTGCCAATAGAATTTAATGCATTTAATTCCTTAATCTTTAAAATGGCTGCCATCTTTATAATTTCTTTTTCATCCCAAACATGCAATGACAAAGACTTCTAAGTTTTTTGTATCGCAAAGGAGGTTGCAGAGAAGTAGAGAGATAGGTTAGAATCAATTTATCCCATTTTTATACCCTCACCTCTTTAAGGCATTCTTTTAAGGAGATTTGTCTTGAAGACCTTAAATATTTCATTCATGGCCCTGTGAAATGTGCTTCCCTAAGCCTTTGTGAACTTGCTTATTGAGTTTTGGTATCACAAAAAAATTGTTGGTTAACTATTTACTATACTCGAAATTCTGCCCCTTCCTAGTGTCATTGAGAGTAAAAGTATGGCCTCAATGTTATAAAGAATCTAAATGAGGAAGACACATGTCTCTCGCATATTCAGAGAATAATGTGGCATGGCCTTGCAAGGGTCATTTTCCTTGAAGTCTTGTTTAATTATCTTTGTAATGGTTGTCTTCAAGAAGTTGTTACATTTGATTATAGTTGATGCTCTGCAAAAAGGATTGTTAGGATACTGTCAAGACAAACACAAACAAACAAGCAACAAATGAAGTGTTAGTGTTAGAAATCACAAATCAAACACTATCCTAAGCAAGCATATCAAGAGAGACAAAAGACATAAAATAGAAAGCCTGATAAATCTAAGAAATGCAATAACGCATCTCCAAATGTCCTCCACCATGCTTGTAGCTTCTCCTTCCTTGTTCCTCTCCTCTCCAAGTTCCCAAATGAGTGTAGCTCTCAGTAGCTTTTTGCACTATTCTGAATGTCTTATGGAGGTTCAAGATTGTAGAATGGATGATTATGAGAATGGAAATGTGAACAAACTAAAAAAAGATATTATCTAATTATCTAATGTTAATTTTAGCCCAAAAAGACAAATGTAGATGATTATGCTAAATGCTCTCCAAATTTCACTATAAAGTAGATGCATACAAGATTTCTAGATCCGGATTATGAAGAAATGGGCTCTATTTATAGGAAAAGTGGAGCAATGGATGGTTGAGATTGAGTAATCTCAACAAGGGCCAAGATTGATGGGTTATTGATCTATGTAGCAGCTTTCAATCCAATCCCAGGATGACAAATGTCAACAAGAGATGGGTTGAGAGGAGAGGGAATAAACATTAAATGCTTGACATGACTGGAGGGTTAACTTGGGAGGTAAGGTTAATGTTGAGTTGAAAGAATAAAGCCATTATCCAATAAATAATGTCTTTATCCAATGGATAAACTCTTGTGCAAGAGTTAGTGAATATAACCATTGTCAAAGCAATAAATGCTTGAAGAGACCCATGAGTCAAATGGAGGTTGAGTTAGAGGTAAAGTCTCTAACCATGGGGGCAAGTGGATTTAACCATAAATGGTTATGTAAGAGCCATTAATGGTCATGTTAGAGCCATTGGTGGTTTGGAAGACTTTAGAGGTTAGCTTGTTGAACACATAAAGCATTAAACGTTTTCAAAGACTTTGAAGGCTTTGAGAAGTGACTCCAAGTTGCTTAGGAATGTGACAATATTTAGGCGATGGATTAGGATAGTTAGGAATTATTAGAAAGTGGTTAGAAGAGTCTAGAAGGGGATTTAGGATTGCAAGTGGGTTTGGTGGGTGAGGGAAAATAGGATTTAAATTAAAATAAAATTAATTTATTTCAATTATGGTTGCAACTTGCATTTGTAGGAGAATGCAAGTGTGGGGGAGTAGATTAGGGATTTAAATAAATGTTTTAATTATTTATTTAAAAGAGGAAAGGGGGTTGAATTAAATAAATATGCTTTATTCATTTAACTCATTTTGACTATGGCCAAACGAATTAATTTAAATAAATTGAATAATTTATTTAATTAATAGGAGAAGGGTTTAAGGATGAATTAATTAAATATTAGTTTAATTAACTGATTATTGATGGTTAAATAATCAAATAAATAGTAAATATTCATTTAATTAAGTGGACAAATTTATGTGACTACAATAGTTATTAAAAACTTAGCTATAAATTACAATGTATGGGACCTTTAAAAAAAAAAAGGTTGTAATACAATTTTTTAAAGAGCAATCAATGAAAATTGTCTGAAATGATCCTTGAAAACCATAGACTTTGAATTACAATGATTTAATGAATTATTCTTCTTATGTGGAATGCCTCACTATTTACATGATTTCTTATTGTTCTCATAAGTGATTAAGATTTTATATTCGACTATCTGTTGTGAATAACTCATCTTTGAATGAATATTATAACAGTTCTTTAATTAGAATTTGTTATGATTTGGTTGTTCTGTATGGAATTTGTGTATTCTATCTCTTTCTAAACCGAGCTATTGATCTTTCCCTTTTCAAAGCTTCTAGTTAAAATCTCTACCTTTCCCCTACTTTCCAATTAAACGAATGAATGACTTTCATTTATTATTTTCTAGTTGCACCTTGTAAAATAAGTAGAGAGTGCATAAAATATCATTACACATGACTCAACTAGTGGTTTCAATCGCCATTTGGGCATGAGAAAACTAAGTCAGGTGGAAAATTTGTTAAAACTAACACACCTATGTTCTTTCTTAGTGTTTTTTCGATCAATTCTCTCGTCTCTCTCGTAGATTTATTCTCCTTTTGTCATGATGCTTTTCTCTAGTGTTCTTCATGTCTTCATGTATATATCCCATAGTCTTTTAGAAATTGAAGAATAACACCTTTTTAGGGGTCCTTTCAGATCACTCTCCCTTTATATTTGCCACACCTAATTGCCTGCCCCCCTCTCATAGAGGTGACCCTTAGGGTCTGGCACAAATCAATTTTTTGCTACTTTAATTTCCTTCTTTTTTCTTAATTTTTTTTCCATTCTTCACTCCAGGGTCCTAACAATGGAACCAATACATTAGCAAGAGGAATGGAGAAAGTACAATCTAGATATTTGTACCCCAAAGTTATCTTGTATAGTCATTTTATACCCTAGATGACACAACAAGAGAAATCAACATATGTGAAAGTGACTTAATAAGCCATCCATCATCATCATCAACACAAGAAACAATAGTAACATAGAATTGGACTAGTAACATATTCAATTACATTATATTTTCATATCAAAATACAACTCTCATTCTTTGCTTTGCATATATCACAATATATATCTATATTATATCGTCAGGTCTCAATTTTTATTTATATCTTTTGGATATGATTTAAAATTTAAATATATACGATTCCCAAGAAGGGTTATATCTCCTAGAGTTGGCTAAGGATATATTTCTATACCATAAAATATATGTGGTAGCCTGAAGTTGACTTTGTTCTTGGTGCTTAGCCTACCAAAATAAAAAAATGAACACAATTGAGACTTTCTACAAATGAATCAAGCATAATGCAATAGCCAATGATCTACAATAAAAAAAATGCAAGTTTACAATGAACTCTCCTTGCACATATAGATTAAGAAGGAAGTAGGAAGGTGAAATAGAATGACTAAATAACTATTTAAGAGGTGTGACACATGTAGAACACTTGGGACAATTGTGAAGGCATGTGTCAAGTATCTATGAAGTAAGACAATTAAACCACTAAGTGAACTTAAACTAGTGTGAAAGGACTATTGGGTGTATAAACTAGATAATAGATAACTAGATGCAGAAAGGCACTTTTCACGGTAACACTCCCCCTCTTAAGTGAAACTTAGGGAGTAGACCACTAAAAATATGTCCCAACTAAAGGAAAATAGGAGCATCCCAAAAATACCTTTGAGGTCTAGTATACATATTTAGTATCTTATGTTTCTTTAAAATAGATTTCAACAAGTCGATATGAGTATATACTACTATGCTATAATAGTGAAAATAGACAGTTGTTTTCTCATTGATTAAACCTTAAATGAAATATCTTGTAATTGATATATTTTTGTATATCTAAGAAACTTTTAGTAGCATTTTGGCATATAGATTAAATACTACAAAATCAAGAAACAAGAAGAATGGGATAGAAGAGAAAACACAAATATGCATGGGGAAAAACCTTTTGGGTAAAAAATCCCACACTCCAAAACATTGAGCCAATGTATTATTTAGTAACAAGTTACAATAGATTTAGGCTCTAAGCCTTTTCATGGAGATTTACATCTTACTCCTTTTTTGGAAGAAATTTGACAACATAACTCCTATGAGAATCAATCTCCTCTCTTAAACTCCTCTAGCAAACACTTGTATAAATATAGAGCTTACAATGCATTAAATGTCAAGTTTACAAAACCCACTCCTAAGCATGCAGATGCCACATGGAAGGTTCCCAATACATTACAAATGCAAAATGTAACTTTCTAATTGACAATTTATGCAAAATATGCAATTTTCAATTATTACCAAACTTGCATAAGAAATAATAGCTGCCAAATAAGTGACTACACCTCCAAAGGAATCCATTCCATGTAGACTCAATATGAAATAAACACTTTATTTATGCATAACTCTGACATAAATAGAATTTTCCAAACTTGTCTCCCCAAAGTGGGTGTCAGTTTCCTAAATAATAGAAACTTGTCACAGTTAACTCAATAATGGCAAGACGCATGTCACCAAAGTGTGCCTCTAAGAAGTGTTTACAAAATCATCTCTCCAAATGAGCACCCCAGTGATGAGTGGTACTCTACTGAGATCTCCTCACTTAGCATGTTGGATTATCCTCCCATATGGGCCTGACAAAGTGATATGACAACCTATAAAGTTCACACTTAGGATATAATGATTTTCATCCCTATTAGTAGGATTATTTGGAATCGATGGATTGGATGGGTTTTCCATAGTGGTAGCCAATATTATCACCTACCTTTCCAAATAATTCTATCTCTAGTCAAAACCCATTAATTGTTTGAAGCATAATTAGATTAGCCTCTTGGTTGAGTGATATTTTCAAAACTATTATTCTACCCCTAATACATCAAATACAATCAATAATTAATGGTAGGACTCTAAAAGATAGATACACCTTAATGCCAACATCGACAACATGACTTGGTAAGGTACTCATGTACAAAATCTCACAAATGGAGTGTAGGAGAAAACCTAGTGGTAAATAATTCCTCTCCAAAAAAGAGAACTATATACAAAGTAAAGGGGACTCAAGACCCCCCAAGGACAGGTTATTTCACCCTAAGAAATTAGCACAACACAAGATAGTGAGGTGATGCTCATGGTTTAGTGAAGATTTTTGTAACCTTATCCTCAATGAATAAGTAATCTAAAATTGGAACACCATTATGGATAAATTGTTGAATTAAGTGCATATGAATTTTGATGTTCTTTATCCATTGATGCTCAACTAGTCTATGAGAAATAGGAATTGCACTTTGGTTATCACACCAAAGTATAGTAAGATTATCTGGTGGATGACCAAACTCTATCATAAGTTACTAAAGACATAATACCTCTTAGATAGCAAGAACTACTCCTCAATACTCAACATCAGTGGATGATAATGCAATAATAGTTTTCTTGGTGACCATGTAACTAGACTAGAACCAAGACAAAAAACAAAGCCTAAAGTGGACTTCTAAGAATAAAAATCTCCTACCCAATCTAATTCTATGTAGGCTAATATCTATGAAGCCCCTAGTATGTAGTGAATGCTAAAATGAGTGATGCCATAAATGTACCTAAAAATATGCTTGACCGCCTTCTATTAACTCTCATTAGGGTCATGTCAAAAATAAGATACAAGCCCAACAATAAAGGAAATATCAACATGAGTGTGGGCCAAAAGACTACCAACTAACTATATGCATAAAGTAGCATCAACACTAGGTGTTGTGAAAGTGGTATTCAAAGTGACATCAAATGAAAATGGTGTAGGCATGGGCTAACAATCACGTATATGAAACTTATTCAAAGCAAGTTAAAGGGATCTTTTTGCAAATATATAGTAATCCCCTCAATAGAATAAAGAACTTATAGGCTGAGGAAATTATGCATAAGCCCATGATGTATTATGTCCAAATGTGTCATCAAATTGTGTTGAATATCTCGAAGCATGGATGATAAACTAATAGTGAGAATCAAATTGTTGTCATACAAGAGTAATACCAAAATATCATCTCCATGGTTTTGCATGTAGATTGTGTGATTAAAGTGGTAATGTCTGAAATCGAATGAAAGTAAGAAACCATCAATCTTCTCATACCAAATGCTTGAGGCTTGTGTGAGACCATACAAAGAACGTCATAACCTACAAGCAAGTGAAGAGTCCTAAACAAAAGTTGGAGGCTACTCTATATAGATTTCCTCATGTATATTACCACGTAGAAAGGAATTATTCACATCCATCAGATATGTTGGCCATCTCTGAGATGCAACAATAAAAGGAACAAGGCAAACTAAATCCATCTTGGCTACAAAGATAAATTTCTCTAAGTAGTCAAAACCCTCAACTTGTGAAAACCCCTTAGCTACAAGATGTGCCTTGTATCTCTCAATGAAACCATGAAATACAGACTTGGTGGATAGTATAACCACTTCTACCAAGCCATTTTTATGCCCTTTTAAAGAGAAAGTAATCCCCATGTATTATTCTTCATCAATGAAGAATACTCTGACATAGAATTGTGCCACTCTAAAATATTCTATGTGCACATTCTTCAATATGACCCACCTTGGAATCTCTTCATTTAAAACATCTTGGTACCATTGGACACTCCTCAAATAGAGTTGCCTACATTTTGAACTATTTAGGAAGGACCCTCTCTTGCATGGAATGATACTTAAGACAACAATAAATAAACCTTTTTTTACCTATTCTAGAAAAAGACACATGTAACCCAAGCTTTTTCCTCCATATTTATAGATCCAATCATCCAAAACCTTCCTTATTGTAATATTACTATGATCAACAACCATAAAAAAGATAACCACATTTTAAACCTTGGTTTCTTCCTTATTCAACACACACAATAGATCATTATTGGGCTCAATATCTAGAGTATGAAGGCCAGAGGAGGATTGCTACCCTTCCTCTCCTTTGTCTTCGCAAACAATATCAAGAGCTCCATGCTCTAATTTTTCACCTCAAACCTAGTAGAATCTAAAACCTTCTCAACCTACAATTGCATCCTTCAACGATGTCTTTAAGGAATTAATTCCAGCAAAAGTACCATGTTTTGCCAACTCCTCAGGAGACTCCTTTGAGGCCTCACTACCTCCGAGATTTTTATGTGAAGTGACCAAACACCTAAGTGACGTGGGAGGGATATTACCAATTCAAACATTTCTAAACAAAACAAAAAGGAAAACTTGAGATGTGAAAACAAATATACATCGAGGAACCAACAAAGCAACCTAACCCAAAAGACCATCCAAGGGAACAAGAATTGGTCCTCGAGGCAGACAAGGGCACGAATAATCATCAAGAGGCCATAAAAAGTGCATAGTAGGTTACCAATGGAAGATGATTGTTCATCTCTCAACTAAACCATAGAACTCTCTCCAACCTTCCCATCGAAACTCTAGGTTCCTCACATAATTCATTCAAAAGTACCCATAAATAGGTGATAAGGATAATGGTTTCCTAAAGAGGGATCCATGTTATGTAGTTTTTATTTCATGGAATGTTTTGGGAAATGTGATGGTCAACTTGGGCTTTAATTATCCTTATTTTAATATTGTGACAATTGTTAGGTATAATTTAATTAGATGATTTATAATCTTACATTATGATTGATGGTTTTCTCTTCCATTATGATATGACAAGGAGGTTTTCATATAGGAGATATTAAAAAATTATAGATGATAAATTTGGGAATTTTTCTCGCTTTTAATCTTTTGAACTTGATAAAAAAATTCACTCTATTTTTCTTTTTGAGTAAACATTTTCATAACATTCAAATGAAGGTTCTTTAACAATTTTTATAAAGGTATAACTTTTAAACCATACTCAAATTCTTCATTAAAACATCTAATATTCATCCAACTAAGAACATTTATATCTAAACAAAACAAGAGCTGTGATACAGCTTGAGTCCCTGCATATTTGTTAAAAATTGACGAGTTATTATTTTTTGTGAAAATAATATAAGGATTGTTTGTTATTTGTATTTCATAAGGAGATTATTGATTGATGTTATGTGGTTTTGGCTTGTTTGGTACTTCAGGACAATTGTCTTTTTGTTTCGTGCCATTTTTATTTTGACGTTGAAACAAACATACAAATATTTTAGCAATGAAAGTGAAAGAAGACATTTGATGGAGTAATTTCACAATAACCTAAAACTAGAAATTGCACCTTGGTGTGCAATAGGTATTCCAAAGAGGTGTGGAAGATCAATTAGGGAATTTTATGATCTATTAGTTGCATACTGTAAAGCGGAAAAATCGAACCCTAGTTGTTCTCCCCTCCCCAACTCCAAAGAGAGAGAAGGGAGATTCACTAGGGTTGATGGTTTTCACTTAGGAGGGACTTCACATTCAAAAGAGGGGTTGAAACCCACAAGATCCAATCCCATGCAATGCAAGATTGGATTCTATATGAGTTTCGAGGGTTGTGATAGCAAGGATACCCTCTTTTGTAAAGAATGTAGATGGAAAGATTGAACTAGGAATGCATAGAAAGTGATAAAGATTCGCTTATAAACTGAGATAGGGATATGATATGAAGCTGCGGACCTGGAATTAGCAGTAAAATGTCGAGACGGTGCTGTCCTGCAAATTTGAGCAAAAGTTGACGGGACGATGGCGCCCGGCGTGCACACGGTCCTCCGAAAAATCTGCGAAACGAAGGGGGATCTGTTCGTCTCTGCACAAGGATTCCAAATCTTCAATTTCAGCCACGTACCTGCAACCTACACACAGAAAAGCAAAGACGATTGGGGGGTTAGGGATTAGGGGTTTGCCCTTAGGTCAAACCTCGGTTTTGGAATTAACCAAGAAATGAGAAATGCTGTAAATGTAATGTAAAACAAGTACTAATACCTTGTTGTAAGGATGTTTGTATCCTTATATGCGAAGGTATAGATGTTGTTGTTTGTTGTATGTTGTATGTTGTAGCATGTAATGTGTTGTAAGTGATCTCCTCTTCAATGGTTGAATCCTTGTCTTGAATGCAACACTTAGCCTTGAATGGAGACTTAGAATGATCAATTGCTTGAAGGAATGCTTGAATGCTTGAATGCTTGAATGTTTGAATATCGTTTCCACGTCTTGTACACATATGTCCTTCCTCCTCAAAATGGGAGAGGAAATGGAGTTTTTATAGTGTCAATTAGGGTTAAAAGATTGATTTTCCCAACCTTAGGCCGACCAGGAAATGTTATTTTCCAATTTGCAAACAAAAAGGCCCAAAGTCCCATAGGGGACCGGGCCCAAAATAGGGCTAGGGACCAGGGCGCTGGGCGCTCTGGTCCCACCTCCCGGGACAGCAGGGTGCAAGGAGGATCAGGCCAGGGTGCTGGAAAAATGCAGTTTTTGGTGTCATGAGCAAGTTTCGAGGTCTCCATTCAGGTTTAGTGTTGCGTCGCCATCGTGAAGACCCAAATGCGGTCGAAATTGCAAGTGTCGCAATTTTAGGACGCTACATTTAGCCCCCACTTTAGCGGGAGTATAAGCGTACGCTCATACTTCTGGTAAAGTACAAGGAAACAACATTGAAAAACTTTCACCACGTCAAGGAGGCAAGATACACCAAGCCCCCAGTGGACTAAGGATCTTACGACTTCGATTGACAAGGTAAAAGGGAAGATCACGAGGGAGAACCATGACTGTCAGTAGCAAGGTTCCCTCACTATGAGTCATGCAAGAAAGATATCAAAAATTTTCAAGGCAAAGCTAAATTTGTCAAGAAATTTTCAAGTATCTTGAAAAGATATGAACGGGATGTATGCCCCCCTACGTTAAAGCGATCGCACACGCCTCACCGGGGGTGATTGCTTTAAGGTAGTGATACATATAAGAAAATGAAAAAGGAAAAGGAGCACGTTATCACAAGGATTTAGCCCCCAAGTGTGAGAAAAGCCCAAGGATAATAGACACAAAACACAAAGCACGAGGTAACTTCGCTTTCCTCGGGGTCAGTATGTTGTATGATAATTCATGTATATCATATGTATGTATGCATAATTGTTCTTCATTCCCCAATCAAGGAAGGTCACCTAGAAGAAGGGAACACATGTGTCTTTTGAGTCAACATGAGAGAGATCGAGAGATCTCAATGCTTTGCATCGTCCTCAAGTAGACAACACTAAGGACAACAAATAGAAGAATGAGAATAACACATAGAAGAAGTAACGAAAGAGAGGAGGAGAGAATCTGCTATGCTAATGAAACTAGTCTAGCACGTCATCTACCCCTCGATCTTGTTGATCAGTATTTCGGGAAGGTAGGGAACACGCTAGGGGAGGAACATCCAATACAGCAGATGGAGCTATCACAAGATCCAAACAAGGGCTATGTTCATATCCCAAGCCACGGTGTTCTTGTCTAGGAGCTAGGATAAGTGCTTTAGAAAATTCGTTAGATAAATGGTTATCAATATCAACAAGTTCATATTCACTATCAGAATGAACAGGAGAAGTAGCATTTTCATCATGAATAACATTTTCATCTATATCATCATCAAGATTTATAAAAATAGGATCTTTAACTCGCACAGGATCAAGACCATCATGCATCTTATGTTTAGGAGATTTCGGCTCAATCGTCGGCTGAGGAGAAAATGGAATAATGCTTGTTGAAGGTGTTTTTGGGGATTGCAAAGTTTGAGCTCTAAGACGACGCTTTCGTCGGCGTTCTCGTGCAGAACGATTTTGTCTAGTCTTAGTAGGGAGTTGAGAAGATTGAGGAGGAGGAATGTTCTCATCCTTATCACATGGGTGTTTAGGTTGTGGTCTCTTAGGCTGAACAATAGGAGAAGAGGAAGGTCTCTTCTCTCCATAAGAGGAAGGAGGAGGAACTGCTCCATATAAAGGAGGAATATTTGGTTTTGGAAGGAGACCAAGTCCATCATGACGAGGAGGGATAGGTCTACTTTTAGGAAGTTTATTAATCATAAGCATAGTCACATCCATAGGGATGGGTTGGGAATCTTCTTGAGGAAAGACATTAGTTTTATCTTTCAAAGGAAGAACTTCCTTCTCAAGAATGATAGGAATGTCAAGTTTGGGTGTTCTAGGTTCACTTAGAGAAAGGATCATATCTTTTTTCCACTTTTGATAAGATTTGAAAAGATGATCACTTCGCGGAGGAAGAGATTGGAATCGTTTAGGCCAAAAGTAATCAAGAGGAACGCTAGAAGTTCTTTCAGGTGGTTTAAAGAGACTATGATTGATAGTAACAACTTCACCATTATGGGGAAATTTCAAACACTTGTGAATAGGAGAAGCAATAGCTTTCATGGAAGATAGCCAAGGATAGCCAAGCTTCACACGAAATTGTTCGGATGATGGAATAATAGAAAAGTCCACATCAAGGGATTTGTTATGGACCTCAATAGGTAATGTAATAGAACCAATTGCAGGAGAAGAAAATGCATCAAATAGTTTCACAACCACATCTGTTTCATCATAGATTACTTGATTCAATTCCAAAGTAAAAAGAAATTCTTCAGTAATGACATTAACCATACAAGAAGGATCAATAAGCACTCCACGACAAGGTGTATTCTTGACTTTTGCAACTATATATAAAGGACCATCAGGTGCCCTGATAGTTTCACTGGAATCAAATGTGATGGAAGGTTCTTTAGGGATTTTCTGTTGCTCTACAAAGTTAATCACATTCGGAGTCATAGACACAAGATCATCAGGTGAGACAGAGGAATCAGTAGTATCAATCGCATTAGAGGTATGAGAAGGCAATGGATCAGTGAAAATCTGAAGATTTTGGTTAGGAGGAGCTACAGATGTATTGCCTTTATCATTCACACCAGAAACAGAGATAGTATTATTATCAATCAAATCTTGAATTTTCCCCTTTAAAGCAAAACATTTTTCAGTATCATGCCCAGGTTGACGATGAAATTGACAAAAAGATTTGTTATCAAAATAGGGTGAATTAATCTTTGCAGGATCAATTTGCCTTATAGGAGGAAGAGTAAGCACATTTTGTTCCAATAACTTATTCATAATACTATGCAATGATTCATTCAAAGGAGTAAACTTTCTTTCTTTCTTGAAAAACTTAGAAATAGGAGACACACCTGATGCTGCATTCACATTGTTGTTGATGATGTTTTCATTGAATTTAATGGACTCTCTATTCGGTTTAAACTTCCCAAATGGTTGTTGACTACTATCACCCTTATCACTCGGAGTCATAGGATGTGATTGTTCCATTTGACTCACAGTCAGTTGATAATTGTGAAGAGTTGTGCACAACTGTTGGAAAGAAGTAAACTCAGAAAACAAGAGTTTTTCTCTAATGTCTTTTTGTAAATTAGAAATAAAGATTCTTTGAATATCATTGTCAGGCACTGGAAAGGAAATTTGAGCATACAAATGCTTATATCTACCAATGAAATCAGTCACTTTTTCTTTAACACCTTGTTTACAATGCATTAAATCAATCAAAGTAACTTTAGGACTTATATTGTTTTGAAATTGTTGAATGAAAGCATTTGCAAGTTGTTCGAAAGAAGTAATAGTATAGGAAGGCAACGAGCAATACCATTGTAGGGCTTTGTCTCTTAATGTTCTAGTAAACAATTTTGCAAGCAACCTTTGGTCATAAGCAAAATCAGTACATATTGTTTGAAAGGTCTTAACATGTGTTAGAGGATCACCCTTACCATTATAAAGTTCCAAGTGCGGAATTTCAACATGTTTAGGGGGAATAGCTTGAACAATATCAAGAGAAAGTGGGCTCGCAACATCAAATGTGGGCACACTAAACTTAGATTGATTCATAGAGGCAATTTGTTGCTGTAAAGAAGAGACGGTTTGTGCAAGATTGTTAATGGTCGCTTCAGTCGAAGAGTTCATATTAGACGTGTTAGATTGTGATGGAGGTGTTATGTTATTGAAAGAAGGTAGAGAGTAAGGTGGTGGGACACTATGATAGTTAGTCATAGGAGATGATTGGACAGGAGGAACACTACAAGGAGGAATGGAAGGGTTAAATGAATTGCCCCCTTGCGTCATGTTCATTTGTGGTGATATAATAGGAACACTTATTGAAGGAATGAATGAAGAAGTCGGATTGAATGAAGGAAGAGGGTTGATTGAAGAAGAGGGATTGCCCCCATGATTAGTGATCATAGGAGGAATGTCTTGTATTGAAGTAGTCATTATGTTTGATGTAAAAGTAGGTATACTAGCAATAGGAGTCGTCAAAGGAATAGAATGATTAACTTGAATAGGAGGTTGTGTATAACCTAAGGTTTTGGCACAACTCTTCATAGGCATCACATTTGAGTCCACAATGTGTGCAATACCACGCAAAATATCAATTCCATTCTTATCACTTTGAAGCATACGTTTTAGACCCTCAATTAAAGGAAGAGCTTGACTATCAGGGTATTCTTGAGACATCCATTGTCGAAAATCGTCAAATTGGTTATCCAATTTTGAAAGTTGTTCTACAGAAACCTCATGGAGAGCTTCTTCATCATTAAGAGGATTAGAGGAATTACCCATGTCCTCGTTAAAAAGACCATTCAAATTAGGTTCCATCTCCTCAGTAATTAAACCTTGGAAGGACTTAATTCTAAGGCTTCGTCTAACGGGAATAGTGTAAGTACGACTTATTGTTGTAAAACTCATGCATTAGAGAGAGAGAAGATTTTGAATTTTAGAGGTATCAAATTTCAGTAAAACCAGCCAATCTTCTAGATTTAAGTTGTTAAATACAATCAGGACAATCTCCCGAAATTTCGGAAAAAATGTCCGGGACCGTGGCGCTCGGGGTGCACACGGTCCTCGCAACTTTTTTCGAAATTTGCAGGGATGAAAGTTATGATGATTTTACAGCTAACCTGAAAAAATTGAGTGATTTTACGATCTGTAGATAGGCCAAATTAAAGTTGCAATCTCAAAATTGAACCCTACCAAGATTGTCGAAAAATGAAAAATTTGAATTTTGAAAAAAAGAGGGAAACTGAAATTTTGAATTTTATGATTTTAGAGGGAATACCAAAAGCAATGCAAGTTTTGAAATTTAAAAGTTGACTCAATTTCACGCAAAATTCAATTTTGAAAGCGGAAATCAAAGTTGTTGTAATTAAGCACTTAATTCCAAAAGTCACAAATTGCAAAAATTTGAATAAATCACTGAAATTTCGAATGAATGCTAACACACTTTTCAGATTTAGGACTGTAAGAAACACAATTTCGACACAAATTTCAATTTCAACAATTTTTGAATGATTAGAAGCCTCAATCCAAGCAATCACTAGACCAACTTTGACTGTAATTTTGAAGGTGTTAAAAATTTGATAAAATCAGCCAAAATTCTGGATTTTAGCAGAAAAATACAGTAAGATCTAGCTCCCAAAATTTTGGAAAAAATGTCGGGGACGATGGCGCTCGGGGTGCACACGGTCCTCGCAACTTTTTTCCAAATTTTCAGGGATGAAAGATATTGTGATTTTATTGCGGAATCCAAAGTTGCAGCTGATTTGGAGATGTTTTGATCAGTGAAATTGTCAGAGAAAGGTTGAATCAAGAGGGTTTCAAAAATTAGGGTTTTGACACTTAACCACTTAATTTTCAGAATTAAAGCACAAATATGAATTGACAATTTGTAATAGAAGGGCAGATCTGAAACAAGCATTAACAATTAAACATTTCACAAGTTTAATTACTTAAAAAGAAAATTTAGGGTTTTTATGCAATTAACCTCTAAAATTTTGCCAAAGATCAAACATGGAAATGTAATCAAGGAATCCAATTTTCAGATCTAACTATGAATAATCAGAAAGGATGTTCACGTCAGGTTCACCAAAATGTAAAGCGGAAAAATCAAACCCTAGTTGTTCTCCCCTCCCCAACTCCAAAGAGAGAGAAGGGAGATTCATTAGGGTTGATGGTTTTCACTTAGGAGGGACTTTACATTCAAAAGAGGGGTTGAAACCCACAAGATCCAATCCAACGCAATGCAAGATTGGATTCTATATGAGTTTCAAGGGTTGTGATAGCAAGGATACCCTCTTTTGTAAAGAATGTAGATGGAAAGATTGAACTAGGAATGCATAGAAAGTGATAAAGATTCGCTTATAAACTGAGATAGGGATATGATATGAAGCCGCGGACCTGGAATTAGAAGTAAAATGTCGAGACGGCGCTGTCCTGCAAATTTGAGCAAAAGTTGACGGGACGATGGCGCCCGGCATGCACACGGTCCTCCGAAAAATCCACGAAACGAAGGGGGATCTGTTCGTCTCTGCACAAGGATTCCAAATCTTCAATTTCAGCCACGTACCTGCAACCTACACACAGAAAAGCGAAGACGATTGGGGGGTTAGGGATTAGGGGTTTGCCCTTAGGTCAAACCCCGGTTTTGGAATTAACCAAGAAATGAGAAATGTTGTAAATGTAATGTAAAACAAGTACTAATACCTTGTTGTAAGGATGTTTGTATCCTTATATGCGAAGGTATAGATGTTGTTGTTTGTTGTATGTTGTATGTTGTAGCATGTAATGTGTTGTAAGTGATCTCCTATTCAATGGTTGAATCCTTGTCTTGAATGCAACACTTAGCCTTGAATGGAGACTTAGAATGATCAATTGCTTGAAGGAATGCTTGAATGCTTGAATGCTTGAATGTTTGAATATCGTTTCCACGTCTTGTACACATATGTCCTTCCTCCTCAAAATGGGAGAGGAAATGGAGTTTTTATAGTGTCAATTAGGGTTAAAAGACTAATTTTCCCGACCTTAGGCCGACCAGGAAATGTTATTTTCCAATTTGCAAACAAAAAGGCCCAAAGTCCCATAGGGGACCGGGCCCAAAATAGGGCTAGGGACCAGGGCACTGGGCGCTCTGGTCCCACCTCCCGGGACAGCAGGGTGCAAGGAGGATTAGGCCAGGGTGCTGGAAAAATGCAGTTTTTGGTGTCATGAGCAAGTTTCGGGGTCTCCATTCAGGTTTAGTGTTGCGTCGCCATCGTGAAGACCCAAATGCGGTCGAAATTGCAAGTGTCGCAATTTTAGGACGCTACACATACTATGTTGGCAAATGCACACTCCAATGAGAAATTGTAGGTGATTGAAGGTTTTGTCATTGATGGCAACCTTGCAATCATATGACACTAGCAAGAACAAGATACCGGAACCAGCACCAGCACCAGCACCGACACCGATAGACTGACTCTACACCAGCATACAAAACACCAACAATGAAAGGAAGGATACCGACACCTTAACCGACTTCAATTTTGTTTAAAATGTATTTTGTAATTAATTGTAAAATCATTATAAGCCGACATGGCTGGTTGTAATATGACTCATATATGTATGAGATCATTGTAGATCATTTTGTAATATGGTGATAGGCGAAATGATGCAGACCTAATATGCAAATTATTGGTTAAGGGTTTATGTATGTAGCAGAGCTTAAACCGGTACTGAACCTGGCATAGCAGATGCCAATCTGAAGCAGTACAAGACATTGGATTTTTATAATCCTTTTGTAAGTCAATGTGACTTCTTTTGTATTTGAGCTGTGAGCTCTAGGCACTTGGCCTTCCAGCATGTGTAGGCTCCTAATGTAAGAGTAATATTCCCTTATTGGCCAGTAAGCGAATATTGTGGGTCACAAATCCCACCAAGGTTTTTCCCACACCGGGTTTCCTCATTAAAATATTGTGTTATGGTGTGCTTCTCATGTTGTTGTTGTTATTCTTAGTTACTGCAGTATTTCTGGTTTATCGATACACAGTTTTGATATACTTTTCATGTTTAAGTCAAGTAAATTGATATACCGGTTAGATACTGATTCACCACCCCCCCCCCCCCTCTCAGTATCTTTGGAAATCCTAACAATTGGTATCAGAGCTTGGTCCTCTATTTTCAAAAGCCTAACAGCTTGAGGAAGATCTTGTCACCGGTAGAGATGGAAAACTTGAGAAAGCAATTGGAAACAACTCTAACAGACTATGATGCAAAAAAGGTGAAGAATATCAAACTTGAAGATTATCTGAAAGCAGCTCAGGATATTATTCAAGCACTTCAAGAAAATTTTACTATTGCAAGAAACAAGAGAAGAGAACTTTGTGAAAAGATGCAAAATGAGGAAAATGAAAAGGAAACTCTTAATGATCTGGTAAACAAGCTAAGACAAGAAATTAGTACAACAAAGAATGAGATCCAGGATATGACTATGAGATTTTGTAAAGAAATTGAAGACAGAAAGAAAAATGAAGAAGACTTGGTTAGAAGACTAAATGATGCTGGAAATGAAAACACAAGACTCAGCCATGAAAATGATATGTTGAAGAGAGATCTAATACACACACAAAATGACAGAACCGAACTCATGAGATAGAAAGGAATCTTGGAGAATGAACTGACTACTGCAAATCAACACAAGGAGAAATTCAAGAAAAGTTCAAAAGAACTTGGTGACATGCTGAAGAATCAGAAACCTAATGGTGATACAAATGGCCTTGGCTTTGAAATTGGTGAAAGCTCTGATACTGCAAACCATCAAAATCACAGAAAACCGGTAAGGCAACCTACTACTTACAAATTTAATGGCAAATGTTTTAACTATAACAAGTATGGTCATAGAGAAAATCAATGTAGATCTAGAAATTATCAGAACACTAATACACCCACCGATCAATGTTCCAAATGCAACAAAGTTGGTCATAATTCAGAAAATTGCAGAATGAATGTAAGATGTTATGTTTGTGGAAGATATGGACACTTGTCTAATCAATGCAGAACACATACCGGCATAGGATATAGGAAAGCTATTTAGAAAAATAATGTGACTTGTTATGACTGTGATAAGATTGGACATATTGCTAAATTTTGTAGAAGCAAGTCCTCACTAGCAAATAATAAAGGTCTGAGTCTAAAAGGTAAAGAAAAAGTTGAAGAGGTAAAGCATGAATTCTCAAAACAATGGATTAGAAAGTCAGATCAGAATATTGATGGGAATACTCCTCCACCGGCAGAACAGAGTAACACTCCACTAGCAGAACAGAGTAACACTCCACCAGTAAGAGAATCTTCATCTAACTAAAGCAAATCTTTTGGGGGTTTAGCAACAAAATGAAAAACATGCTATTATTCCCTCGGTTGATGGTAAGAAGTTAAAATTACTTCTATACCGATAGATGAGTTAAGTTGCGACTTAACCGACAAGCATTAAATGTGGTAGTTGGAAAAAATAACATTATAAAGCAAGTGTTTTGGCTCCTTTTTCATTCACCGAGCATTCAAATCTTTGAGAGCACGAAAATTCCCGAGCGAAGGCATTCTAAGCGAAGAAGTGAAGCAATCCATCAAATCATTCATCCTTAAGGCAGATTGAGGTATTTATAGCTATGGCATCTTCATCCACTCTTGAATTTATTGCAAACCCTACTATTGTTGAATTTGTTAAGCGCCCTAGACCCGTATTCCAGCTAGTTCCCGAAATCGCAAAGAAAGATGATAGCATAGGTGCATTCTCTCAAACCCCTAAAGGAGTAGTATATGCTGAAGACCCTAGGATGTATATACATTGTCATATTGAGGAATTAGGTGATGATGAGATTAAGAACATGTTTAAAACCGTGATTTGTGATGAATCTGGAAATGTCAAGCCTGAACATATATAAGATAGTAGAAAAACTAGGTTTCACTGAAATTCTTAGTATCCCAAATTTTCCCAAGGATATCATAAGGATTGTGTTAAGCAAAGTACATGGTGAATTTTTCTAGTTGGACTCAATTCATAACATCACAAAAGAAGTAGTAAAAGCTGTAATAGGGTTACCCTCCACCGGTAACAGACCAGACAAAACAAAGGAGGTCTCAAATGACATAGTGATAAACCTAATTGGTGCAACATTTGATAAGAGATCACTAAGGGTAAACGATGTAAAGGATATAAATGTCAAATTTATCAGTATGATCTTAGGTTATAAGGATACACATGCAAATAGGTTAAACCCAGTTTCTAGCCTATATATCAAGAGTGCCTATGATACGGTCAATGATAATGCAAGGATAGATATATGTGAATGGCTTAAAAGATGAGTTGATAGACAATTTAGCTAAGATCAAAAGAGATAAGAAAGGAACATTCAGATTTGGAAACTTACTTGTTTGTTTGATGTTGTACATAACCAAACAAGTGCCCAGTATTGGTGCTAGAGATTTTGGTTTTGACATACCGGTAGGAAAACAACTGTTAGATTTACTAAACAATATGGGAGAAAACAGGGAGAAAAACCTAAATGAGTATTTTCAAGCATTGAAGGCTCGAATGAAGACTAGAGTAAGACTGTCACAAGCTATTGTGGATAAGTATCCGAAAGAAATCTGTTTTGTGACCAAGAAAGATGAAATTTGGATGGAAGCAATTGTCCCTCAAACTATTTGGGTAACTAAAATGGGCTATGAAATAGATGACAACATCATAGAAACATATGCAAAATCCCTCCTTGAAGCTACAAAGGAACTGGAAGAGGAAATTTTTGGAAATGCTGAAACAATAGAAAGTGGAATTCAATCTAGAAAAAGGGTTAAGAAGGTTGAAGCAACCATAAGGAAAGGAACCCGGCAGACAAAGGCAATCAAGGAAGATATTCTGAGACAAGCTGGTATAAGTGAAAGTGAGTTGGAAGCACCTCAACCAAAAACTCATCTTTCACCGGTTGGAACTTCTTCTGAAATTGATATACCGATAGTATTTAAAAGGGTTGAAAGGAAAAGAAAACCCTCACCGACACCCTCTCCTACACCTAAAAGAACAAGACAAAAGCAACAAGTAGTAAGGCGTCCGGCGAAGAAAATGACTCCTAAGAAGAAGAAGGTGAAACAGACTATTACTCCTCTAGACAAACTTCTTAGCAAAATAACAGAGGATGGTAAGCTGAAAACCATCAACAAAATATACAACACACTATCAGTAGACGACAAGGAAAGTATAGGGAACAGTGTAATTTTACACTTAGATATATACAAGAAATTCTTAATGGAAGTTGTCGATGAAATTCGAAATGACTTGTATAGGAGATTAGAAGCTAGAAGATTAGCTATTGTTGAACTGGATAAAAAGATTAAGATTAAAAAATTACTGGCAGTGCATCCGGTTAACTCACCTGATGAAATAGACAAACTAATCAGTGAGGCTAACTGGATAGTATTTTCTACTACTCACTGACATGTAGCACTAATGGTTGGCAGAGTAAATGAAGTATCTGAGGAAACAACAGATGGATGGGATATATTCTTTGTGGAAAAAGAAAAAGAGGAAGAATTACTTCGGCCTAAAACTATCAAAGTATATCAAAAGGACAAAGATAAGGGGAAAGGTAAGGTAGGTGGACCACCAAGCCTAAAAATAACTGACAATATGCCCCCACCTTTTTTAGATACTCCACCGATAGACACTACTGATAGACAACCGACCACCGAGAGTATGAAGACTCCGGTAGAAGATACAAATCCTGAATCAGAAATTTTGTATACAGTAAATATACATACTCAAGAAGTTAATGTTGTGGTTGATAGAGAAACCATTGAGGATAAGGAGAAAAATGTGACTACTAAGTCACCGGCTACAGAGGTTGAGTTGAACATAGAAAAACCTTCACATGCAGAGCAACCGATAGAAGATACCACTAAGGAACTGATAGACACAACAGATAAACCATTTGAAGAACCGACAAAGCAAAGCTCAAAGAAACCTTTTGAGATACAGATAGAGAAACCAAAACTAGTACAGGTTGAAGCACAGGTTCAGACGGAGACAGTGCCACCGACCCAAACTGAAAAGCATAAACCTTTGTTTGTAGAAATGCAAACACAGATAGACCTACCAGAGGTCGAATCAAGCAAGATAATCACCACAACCAGTAGCATGGTTATTGTAAAGACTATTGGACAAACATTTGGTATAGCTATGGCAGAATTCAGACCTACTAATGTAACAGAGGTCTTGTTAGATTCAATAAAAAAGATCACGGAATGCAATGCTCAAGCCTGTAAGGCTATTGATGATACAATACCAATTCTTAAATTGATTACACCAAAGTGTATAGTTGATAATAGGGATTCTTTAGGTCAACTAGACACATTGTCTAAGTTCATCACCAACAACCTATTGACTATTGATCAAATAAATGAGGATACATTTAAGGAAAAAATGATAAAAGAAAAAGAGAAATTCTTTGAGGATATTGTGAAGAAGAACAAGAAAGAAATGGATACCCTTTTACCAGAACTTGGAGAAATAATTTATGACTTCAAGAAACTGTACAGGGACACTTGCAAAATGAATGTATTAACAAAGGATCTTGACAAGGAGATCAACAAAGCACAAGAGAAGATAAACAATATTGTTGACAATCTAATAGGAGCATCAGATTCATTTTTGGAGTTAGAGAAGAAAATTGCAGAGTAAGAAGAGAAAATCAAGAAACTAGAGAATGCCAAATAGGGAATAAAGGATAAGGCAAAGGACTTGAAATGGAGACTTAGTCCAAAACTAGAATACCTTATTTCCTTGAGAAAAGAAATATCTGAGGCTCTGGTTCCCAGACTAAAGACACCGAAAGAGAAAATGCACATACTCACCGGTACAGTGCAGAGAACACAAGAGACAATAAAAGATAGCAAGATATTCAACAATGGTATAAATTTGATCTTGACAGATATATTTCAGATTGTAACCCATCGGTTACAAGAATTCCGACAGGACTCCACTAACACCGAATGACAACCTTTTTCATTGATGTCAAAGGGGGAGTAGTGGGATGAGAAAAATGGTCAGAAGAAAGGACATCATCTACTCAGGGGGAGCATACATTTTTTTGGCACACAGTTTTGGTAAGACAATTTTGGCAGACTAATTTTGGATATTATTTTGGACACTTTTGATTTTTCTCATGAGTGTTGTCGTCAATGCCAAAGGGGAAGATTGTTGGCAAATGCACACTCCAATGAGAAATTGTACATGATTGAAGGATTTGTCATTGATGGCAACCTTGCAATCATATGACACCGGCAAGACAAAGATACCGACACTGACAGACTGACTCTACACCAACATACAGAACATCGACAGTGAAAGGAAGGATACTGACACCTTGGCCGACTTCAATTTTGTTTAAAATGTATTTTGTAATTAATTGTAAAATCATTATAAGCTAACATGACGAGTTGTAATATGACTCATATATGTATGAGATCATTGTAGATCATTTTGTAATAGGGTGATAGGCAAAATGATGCAGACCTAATATGCAAATTATTGGTTAAGGGTTTATGTATGTAGCAAAGCTTAAACCGGTACTGAACCTGGCATAGTAGATGCTAATCTGAAGCAGTACGAGACATTGGTTATTTATAATCCTTTTGTAAGTCAGTGTGACTTCTTTTGTATTTGAGCAGTGAGCTCTAGGTACTTGGCCTTCCTGCATGTGCAAGCCCCTAATGTAAGAGTAATATTCCCTTATTGGCCAGTAAGCGAATATTGTGGGTCACAAATCCCACTGAGGTTTTTCCCACACTTGATTTCCTCTTTAAAATACTATGTTATGGTGTGCTTCTCATGTTGTTATTATTATTCTTAGTTACTGCATTATTTCTGGTTTACCGGTACACAGTTTTGATATGCTTTTCATGTTTTAAGTCAAGTAAATTGATATACCAGTTAGATACTAATTCACCCCCCCCCCCCCACTCTTGGTATCTTTGGGAATCCTAACATACTCTTGTGTATGAAATGAGGTTAACTGGTAGGCCTTTGAACAAGTGATGTTGTTTGTGCAACAAAGGTCTTAACAAAGAAATGATATCTTCAAATCAACTATGCATCCACTCACAAAGATCTAATCATGAGTGAAATAAAACCTATGAGAAGATAATTAGGCTAATATTATGTTCATAGTAGGGGGAGTTTGTTGACTTCTCTTTTGCTATTTGTCCTTGACGACAAAATTTATGGTTTGATTTTTACATTGCATCTTGGTGATTGACTCTGACACGTGACATTTGGTTCAGTGGCACCTATCAGGATACAATGACATCGACAGAGTAACATTTTCAAGTAACACCGATAGAGTAAACTACTATGATATCAGTATATCGGAATAGCTATGCCGATGCATGTTCAGGTTGGGTCATCAAAATAAGTGTGTATTGACAATATAGTATCCAAAAGCTAATCCGATAGTGTTAGCTATTTCAATGGGTTTGTGATCGAAATACCTATGCCGATGAAGCTTGTCATCGAGGGTTTTGAGTTTTGGGATAACATATGCCGATAAAGGTGAGTTGACAATGTTGCATCAGAATAACTTGTTCAGTCAATCTAGCATGATTTTCCTATGCCGATAGTTATAACTATTCCAATGAGTGGTCATTTTTCTTGAAGTTTTTCAGTTCAAAGTAACTTATGTCGATAATGTGTGCCATCATGGAGCTTGGACAATCGGTTCTTATGAACTGTTGATAAACATATTATTGTATTTCATTAACATATGGCATCGGGTGACTTTGACAACAATCAAACACTTAATTTTGATTATGTAGTAATCCACCCAAGCACCTAATGATGATTATGTGGTAATCCACATGGGCAGTGATTTGAAAAGAATTATATTATTATGATGTCAAAGTTTGATAGGATTCAAAGATTCACAAACTTGAAATGAGATTCATTTAGCTTTGGGACCTGTATGTAAAGGAAAAAACTTAGGGTAAAAGTGTTATTATGAGGATCCAGTTACTACTGAGAGAGGGGGTGAATCAGTAGGTAAAAAATTATGCAATAATTCAAAAAAATGTATCGGTGACTACTCAAACAATCTGGTTAGTAGATTTACCATACCATTCACTCAAGTGTTCATCATTATGCAAACAATGTAAAGGTATCAAATGCACAAATCAACAATGCAACCAACATATGAACACAAAGATTTTTCACGTGGAAACCCAAATGGGAAAAACCACGGTGGGAATTAGTACCCACAAAATATTTGCACTATTTAGGAATGCACCCGATTAAAGGCCTACCCCAGTTAAGAGTTTTACAATATGCCTGATTAAGAGCAAACCCTATTAGGAGTCACCCGGTTAAGGGATTTGCCTCAACCCTGTTAGGAGTAACCTTGTTAGAGGATTTTGAACCCAAGTTAATGAGCCACCCGGTGAAGGGATTTACAATAAAATACTTGTTAGGATGAAGCAGTCACCAGTGAGGAGGGACGTCAAGGAGATCAATCTGGACTGGTCAGAAAGAGTAAACACAACATAAACACAAAGATATGATGGAGGCAATGCAGAAAATATAGTTTTACGACATGAAATTTGATTACATTCAATCGGTAACAATCGAGTTACAACATACTGGAACACAAACCTGGTAGAATAAGTCACAATCGGGACCTTGAATCGAAAGATCTATCTTCTAGGCACAATCTATCTATTCTATACTCTGATTGATTCTACCCAGTTAAGGGATTTCAAACTTTTGTAACTATTAGGGAACAACAAGGCAAATGATATGATCATAGCACTTCCTTGCTTGCTAGTACAAATCCTTTTCAAGACAACTCTGCTACACACATGCAGACACTTCAATCTAGTTCGGCAACACCTTCTCTCAAACTGTCGACACACAATCTCTTCTCTAACTAGCCCTAAATACACTTTTCAGTTAGGTCGGCTACATAACCCTAAATACATTCATAATACAATGAATTTACATTTCAAATCATTCTCATTAAAACAAATTTCTAGACAATTTCCACCATTGAATGATCACTGCACATCACCGCACATCGATTTGATAAGAAATCAAACCCTTGTCACATTCTACTAAGCACTTTGTTGTTTCCCAAGAAATTTGATCCTTGTACATGCTCAAACACAATCTTATCATTACACACAGATTTTGACATGTTGTCACATAAGTTATGAACATGATAAGATCCACCACCAAACCATAAATCATTATCGGTTAATGATCTGGTATCGGTATACATTCTTCTTCACAGAGTTCATGACAATAAATCATAACTTACTTAATATACTGAATCTGGTGATGTAGTTTCAATCACAGACTCATGCCAATGGCACAAACATATTTTCCAAATTGCAACACCTAACTCTTTACCAATCATCTATACCAGTTACTTGATCATCGCTTTGTTCCTATTTACTGGTTTACAAAAACTTAGCAGTTTTGCTGACAAACACATTCCACTACTAGTTAGGATATACCGAGAGGCCTAGATGACTTAGGTGACTAAGAAAATATGGTTGCCATCAATGACAATACAAATAAAGTCATCAAACAACTTACAACTATATCATCAACATCTAGCCAATAATCTCCATCAACTTTACTGGTCATCTTCATCTTATCAACATCTCCATATGCCAATATTCTCTCCATCATTATCTTCATTAGTTATGCCAACAAAATGACTATTGTTCTTTCATCTTACTACAATAGTCCAAACCCTAGCGTCACCATGGAAATTGTTTAGTTTTAGTATTTTTCGCTTGGGTTGCACATCTTGATTCGAACCACAAGTATGATGAAGAGTTTGCATTGGAGATTCGGTTGGTGTTTTTCACTTGAGCTGGAAGCAGAGGTAAATTTAGCAGATTTCATGGGAATTTATTTTTTGGTTTCAGGTCACCATAAAGGTAACATCTGACCATTGTGTTTCAGTCTTTCTCCAAAGTAAAATCAGTGATGAAAAGTTTTATTTTGAAAATGATAAAGGCTACGAATAAGATCTTATTGAGGGTTTATTTTTGTTTTCTTTGGAAAAGAAAAAGATTAACAAAGATTTATATTTTGTTAAGGAAGTGAGTGTGAAATTTTACCTTCATGACTCAGTGATTTCATTTCCAAACAGGAAAATAGTTTCACTTGTTCTTTAACTGAAAAGAAAGTTAAAAACTAATTTTTTGGTTCCAACTGTTTAAAACAATTTCATAATTTCTTGAAACCCTAACTCGAGGGTTTGATTCTTGACTCGAGTTTTTAGTTTGTTGTAAGGGTTTCATTTGTTTTGCTATATAAATTCTTGGCTTCAAGCCATTGCTTAGTTTGATATTTTTTGTAAAAAGAAACAGAGCTTTATGAATGATTTTTAGCGTGTTGGATTGAAAAACTTGTCAAGATTGAAAACAAGGTTTTATTGTCTCTGGTTTTCACAATAGAGAATCTTATTCAAAATTGAGAGAAATGATTTTGTGGTACTATTATATACAGTACATATTGTAATTGACATCATTGAAAATAATATATTGTGTTTGTATAGATTAATGATTTTGGGACTGCAAAGTTGATGAAGTTGTAAGGTCAGTAGTGATTACAAACTTTGAAAGTGACTTTGTAGTTTGAGGAGTTGGTGCTCCCATTAAGTTGGAATTTCAGATAAGGTGTTGAGTTGATACTCCATTGTAAATAGTTGTTTTTGAGTTGAATAAAGAGACAAGTTTCAAGTGGTTTTTTATACCCCATGAGGTTTTTTTCACTCAGGAAAATATCTGTGTTATGTGGTCACTAATGTGGATATCTATTATTGTGTGTGTGATTTAAAGGTCATGTTTTCATATGAATTAAGTGTCATGCTCTGATACTTTCATTGGTCATAATTGTTTTGTTAATATGTTATTATCATATTTGAACAACTGCATGAGTCTTGAATATATGTTAAATACAAAGCTAAAAGTATTGTTCAATCAGTTTCATATGAACAATGAATTTAACATGCTTTAAAAGATTGATGCTTGTCAAGATGTTTGGTTGGTTTAAATAAAAATGATGCATTGACAACAATTCATTGTGAGAGATTTTATGTTAGTGAGTCTTTTGTTTGCAATTTGTCAAAATCTATCATTACTCTGATTCACCCCCCCCTCTCCGAGTA
Source organism: Cryptomeria japonica (assembly GCF_030272615.1). NCBI lineage: Eukaryota > Viridiplantae > Streptophyta > Pinopsida > Cupressales > Cupressaceae > Cryptomeria > Cryptomeria japonica. The sequence goes on along the minus strand of NC_081405.1, from coordinate 244,765,309 downwards.
AATCCACTTCCAACAAGTGGTATCAGAGCATAGGATCCTGCATTATGTCTTTCCCAGTATTGGTCTTGGTCTTGGAATTTTTTCATCATGTCACATTTTCAAGAGGGGTCGTCTGTTACTAGAGCTCCATTATTTGATGGTTCTAACTATGTATTTTGGAAAATCAAAATAGAAACATATCTAATTTATATAGACCATGATGTCTGGAATATAGGCTATAGCAAGTACATTGTACCTTCTACCATTCCTACAAACCCTGATGAGAAAAAAAAAATGAAATGAATGCAAGAGCCAAACATGCTATCTTGTGTGGCCTGACAAAAGATGTCTTTGCTAAAATCATGCATTGTAAATCTACTCATGAAATATGAGAAAAAATTGAAAATATCTATCAAATAAATGTAAAGGTTAAACAGTTAAAGATTCTTACCCTTAAAACTTAGTTTGAGGAAATGAAAATGAAAGATGATGAAAAAATTGCTGAATATTTCTTGAGAATAGATGAAGTTGTTAATGGTATGAGGAGATTAGGTAAAGAAGTAGATGAGTTCATAGTTGTTAATAACGTGATTAGAACCTTACTGCCTAAATATGAGACCAATGTTTCAGCCCTTGAAGAAAAGAAAAACTTTAATAACCTTACCTTAGATGATCTTCAAGGAACATTAACTACTTTTGAAATGAGAACAAGTAAAGTTTATGATTCTAGTTCATCATTGAAAGAAACTGCTTTTAAAATAGAAAAGAAAGATAAAGTTGACAATGAATCAAATTTGTCTGATTCGTTAGAGGCACTTCTAGTGAGAAAACTCAAAAAGAAATATAGAGGAAAACTGTCTCTCAAATATTTTAACTGTGGTAAGGTTGGTCATTTTGCAACCCAATGTCCTCATGCTGATAAAAACAATGATGATGATCAAACTGAAAAGCATTACAAGAAAAAGTTCTTTAATCCTAAAAAGAAATTTAACTTCAACAACTTCAAAAAGAAATTGAGTCTATTCAACAAAGAAGATTTTGATGATCAATCGAATATTTATTTAGGTGATGAAGGTGAAACCTTATTCATGGCTGAAGTTGATATGCAAAAAGCTTCAAGCAGTCAACTCGAGAGTCAAACAAACAATCAATTCGATCTTAAAAACTATAAAATAAACCTTGAGGGTGAACTACTTTGTGCCCTTCAAGAAATTAAAAGATTTAAGAAACAATTTGCTTCTCAAGAGCAAAATCCAAACAAGATGATTACATCTTTGCAAGATGAGTTTGACGACTCTAAACGAGTTGTGGATAATCTCAAATCAGTTCTTGTTGATAAAGACAAAGAGATTCAAGCTCTTAAACAACAAGTTATCTTTCTCAAAATGCAAGTTGAAGAGCATTAAAGAACCATTCTCTTGAATAATATGCTTGAGAAACAAAAGCAGCTTGTGGACACAGGTGAATGCTCAAAATTTGTTAATCAGAATTTCAAGACAGACAATAAGAAGCAATCATTTGAGCATAAATGGAATATTTTAAGGTTTAATTCCTTTTTCAATGGCTATTGCTTCTTTTGTAATAAATTTGGCCACAAAGTGAGTACTTGTAAATTCATGATGCCTAGAACACCAAGATTAGGTCACAAACAATACTTTGGCTTTCCAAATATAATCGAGTGTTTTAAGTGTAATACTATTGGTCACACATCCAAATAGTGCAAACAAAATAATCAAAATACAAGAAAGGTTTGGAGACCCAAACTTATTCCAAACATAGAACAATCCATGCTTGTGCAAACAACCTTTCTCTCCAACAAGAAGAGATTGTGGGTAGTTGATAGTGGTTGTTTCAACCACATGACAGGGGATAAGGACAAGTTTTGAAAACTTGAAGATTATGCTAGTGGTTTTGTGAAGTTTGGTCATAACTTAGGAATACAAATAAAAGGTAAAGGTTCCTTGCTTCTCAATGATGATATACCTATTCATGATGTGTACTATGTACAAGGTGTCAGACACAATCTTTTAAGTGTCAGTCAAATTTATGATAGTGGGTACAATGTTTCATTCAACTCACATGGTTGTGCAATCAAGACTAAGTTCAGTCAAACAGTTGCAACTAGATTGAGAACACATGGAAATATATATAATCTTCTTGAATCTTCTAATCTTGAAAGAAATGAAGGCATGTGTCTTATGGGTCAAGTTGAAGAAAACTGGTTGTGGCACAAACGGTTAGGGCATATAAACTTTGATAATCTGGTTAAGGATACTATTATGGATGAGGCTAAGGTTTACATCATTGTTAGGGTTAGGGTTAGGGTTGTGATTAGGGTTAGGTTTCAAGTTAAAGGTTATGATAACAGTTAGGGTTTATATAATGTTAGGGTTAACATCAAGGTTAAGGTTTGATTTAGATTTAGGCTTATGGTTAGGGTTCGGGTTAAAGATTACAATTAGGGTTAGGGTTAGGTTTATGGTTAGAATTTAGTGTTAGGGTTAAGTTTATGGTTATGGTTAGGGTTTATTGTTGGTGTTTTAATTATGTTTAGGGTTTATTGTTAGTGGTTTAATTATGTTATGTTTAGGGCTAGGGTAACCATAATTACAGTTAGGGTTAGGGTTATAATTATAATTGGGGGTAGGGTTTGGATTATGATTTGATTTATGATTACTTAATGTAGAGTTAGGGTTAGGGTTAGGGTTAGGGTTTAGTGCTAGGTTAAAGGCTAGTATTATGGTTAGGGTTAAGGTTTACATCATTGTAATATATATATATATATATATATATATATATATATATATATATATATATATATATATATATATATATATAAGCTACGATTATTGTTAGGGTTAAGGTCTACATGAAGATTAGGGTTAGAGTAAGGGATATGTTTTTGGTTTGTGTTAGGGTTAAGGTTTAGGGTTATGACCTTAGGGTTATGAAATGATTATTGTTAGAGTTAGGGATTAGGATTATGGTTAGGTTAGCATCAGAGTCAATGATTAGGGTTATGTCTAGGTTAGGATTAGGGTTAAGATTATGATGAAGGTTAGGGTTTACGGTTATGTTAAGATTATGGTTATGGTTATGGTTTACATCATGGTTGGGGCTATGATTAGGCTTAGGGATTAGGGTTCTATTTAGGATTATGACTAGGGTTAGTGGTAGGGATAGGGGTTAAGGGTTATGGTTAGGATAATGATTATGATTTATATCATGGTTAGGGTTAAGGTTATGGTTTGGGCTATAGTTTAAGGTTGGGGTTAAGGTTTAAATATGTTAATATATAATTATATTATTGTATTATTATGCTTAGGGTTAGGGTCAGGGTTTATAGTTACGATTATTGTTAGGGTTAAGGTCTACATGATGATTAGGGTTATAGTTAGGGATTATGATTATGGTTATGGTTTACATCATGGTTGAGGCTATGATTAGGCTTAGGATTTTAGGGTCCTAATTGAGATTATGGCTAGGGTTAGGGTTTACATGATGGTTAGGATTACGGATAGGGTTCAAGGTTAGGGTTAGGATAATGTTTGTGGTCTATATCATGGTTAGGGTTTAGGGTTAAGATCAAAATTATGATTAGGTTTAGGGTTAGAATTATGGTTACAATTACAACATAGGGTATGAGTTAGGATTAAGGTTAGGGTTAGAGTTTAGTGTAATGTTTATGGTTAGGGTTAGGATTTACATAATAGGTACTATTAATATTTAATTAATGTTAGGGTTAGTGTTTAATTAAGTTATATTACAAATAAATTAGGCTTCATTTAGGGCTATAAATAGTGCTACGATTTCAATTGGGTTAGGTTTTAAGGATAAAGCATGTTTTTAGGGTTAGGGTTATGATTAATATTATTATTATGTTTATGGTTTATATCATGGTTGGGGCTATGATTACGCATAGGGTTTAGGGTTCTAGTTAGGATTATGGCTAGGGTTGGGTTTTACATGATAGTTAGGGATAGGGTTAGGGTTAGGGGTTAGTGTTATGATTATGGTTTAGTTTATGTTTAGGGTTAGGAATCACATTATGGTTATAGATAATATTTAAATAGGGTTAGGGTTAGTCTTTAGTTATGTTGTGCTACAATTCAACTAGGATCCAGTGAGGGTTATAAATAGTGTTAGAGTTTGAATAGGGTTAGGGTTAGGGTTATTCAATAAATGTTGATTTTATGATTAGGGTTAATATTTAATTAGGCTTAACTTATGGGTTACATTAATGTAAAGGTTTAATTAGGGTTGGGGTCAATGTCAGGTTGACTTAGAAGTTAAGACTATGTTAGGGTTCATGTTGTTGTTTAAGATAGGTTTTAATTAAGGCTAGGGATCAATTAGAATTGGTGTTATGATTAGGGCTAGTGTTCAATTAGGGTTATAATTAGTGTTAGGATTCAAATAGAATTAGAGTTTAGGAATAAGGCATGGTCTTAGGGTTAGGGTTCTATAATAAAGCTTATCTTTAAAGTTAAGGTTAATATTTAATTAAGATTAGGGTTAATTTATGGGTTAGCCTGGCATTGGGGTTCAACTAAAATAAGGGATTGATTAGAAGTAATGTGAGGGTTAGGGTTAGTGTTCAAATAAGCTATATTAAAATTCAATTAGGGTTATAAATAGTGTTAGGATTCAAATAGGCTTAGGGTTTGAGGATAAAATATGTTGTTAGCATTAGGGATTGATAATAAAGCTTGAGTTTAAGGTTAGGGTTCATATTTCATTAGTCTTAAGGATACCATTTAATTAGGGTTAGGGTCAAGTTATGGGTTACATTAGCATAAAGGTTAAATTAGGGTTAGGGTCAATGTTAAGATGAGTTTAGGGTTAAGACTACCTAAGGGTTTTGGTTGTTGTTAGGGTTAGGGTTTGGGCTTAAGGTTAGGATTATGGTTAGGCTTAGGATTACAGTTTAGGGTTATGGTTAAGTTTAGTATTTACATCATGAATATGGTTAGCGTTAGAGTTAGGATTGTGGTTAGTGTTAAGGTTGCGATTTAGGGTTAAATTTGGTGTTATGATTATGGTTAGGGTAAGGGTTTACGACATGGTTTGGATTAGTATTATGGTTAGTGATATGATTAGTTCTAGGTTTATATCATGCTTAAGTTAGGGATTAAGTTTAGAGTTAGATGTATGGTTATGGTTTAGGTTTTAGGGTTAAGACTAAGGATTATTGCTAGGATTAGGGTTAGGATTATGATTAGGGTTAGGCTTTAGGGTTATGGTTAGGATTATGGTTATGGTTGTAGTTTATATCATGGTTGAGGTTACAGTTAGGGTTAGGATTATGGTTAGTAGGCTAAGGGTTTAGAGCTATGGTTTAGAATGTAGATAGGGTTAGGATTAAAGATTAGGGTTAGGATTATGGCTAGGGTTTAGGGATAAGATTAGGGTTAGGGTTAAAGCTTAGGGTTAGCGTTATGGTTGGGGTTTGGGGATAAGGTTATGGTTAGGGTTAGGGTTAGGATTTATATCATGTTTATATCTATGGTTGATTATTATGGTTTGGGATATTGTTATGGTTAATGTTAAAATCTACATCTTATTTTGAGTTAGGGTTAATATTATGGATAGGTTTAGGGTTTAAAGTTATGGTTAAGATTATGGCTAGGATTAGGGTTTATATCATGATTAGATTTAGGGTTATGGTTGGAATTATGTTTAGGGTTAGATTATGGGCTAGGGTTATGATTAGTGTTAGGGTTAGTTTAATTGAGGGTTAGGTTAGGGTTGTGCTTCAATTTGGTGGTTATAGTTTTCAATTTAAAAAATAGGTTATTATTGATAAATTCATTAATTTTAAATTTAATTATTGTATGCACTGTTTCTCAAATTTGAGAAGTTATATTTGTTATATTTAACAAATTTTGGAGGATATATTTGTTATATTTAACAAATTTAAGAGATTATGTTTGTTATATTTAACAAATTTGAGAGGTTTTATTTGTTATATTTAACACAAATGCTATTCTAAGGTTAAGCTAGTTTTCTACGATTCATTTATTTAATTAAACTGCATGATTTCTTTCAATAATATATCTATATTATTTTTATGTTCTTTTTAAAATATATTAAAAACCATTAAAAAATTCATATATCAAACTTTAATTAATTAAACAAACAAATAATAAATTTATACCTACATTAACCATATAAAAGAGGTAGTACATTGACAACTTTTATTACTCTAGTAAATTCATAAAAAAATTCTTTTTAATTATTTTAAATAAATAGCCAAAGTTATTCCAAAGCGTAATCAACTTAGGGTTAAATTTGGTTTAGGGTTAGGGATAGGTTTTCATTTTGTCTTGTAGTTTTCAATTGAACAAAAAATTAATATTGATCAATTCTTTAGTTTTCAATTGAAAAACAAAATCATAATATTGAATAATTCATTAGTTTGATATTTCTATTTTTTAATATACTTATGTATATAATATATATTATTAATATAGGTTTAATTAAAGTTAAACCTATATTTAGTAGGCATTAGTAGAAAGTAATAAACCTTAAATGAATAAGGTATCTTTTAGTTACAAAATTGAAAAAAAAAAGAAATTAATCTACATATATAAGCAACATTTCTATTTTGTTTTTACTTTTGCATGTACATCAATTCAAATTCTAAAATTAAACTAATTTTAACATTAATTTAAAAGTAAAATTTGGATATAAGTAGAACCTTTCTAAAAAATTTCTCATATATAAAAAAAATTCTATTCAATTAGGGTTGGAGTTAGTGTTAATATTTGATCCTAACCCTATAACTACTATGTCAATTCAACATAAAGAAAATGATGATTTCAAAAATGAAATTGTTGAATAACTAGCTTGTATACCTTAAATTTTAATTTAATCTATATAAAGTACATATATCCTTCTGGAGGCACTTATTTTATTTATTTATCAATTTTACACCCTAAAGTCAAATAGGTGTCAAATAGGTGCCTCGAGAAAGGTATCTCTCGACATACTTTATATAGATTAAATTAAAACTTAAGGTATATAAGCTAGTAGCAGTCGTGCGACACACATGAAAAACATAAAATAAATGCAATATATAATTATATAGTATCATTTTCTTGAATTGAATTATATCATAGTATTATAATATTATTATATTATTATGCAGAGATATATGAAATTTTATAAATCCATTTAGATTATTTTTAATAAATATATATGGGTTGCGAGGTTAAAGCATATACTAAAATGTAAGATATATTAGAACTTATTTAATGATAATATAAAACTTTATTTAATGGTTAGTATTATGGTTACAGATAGGGTTAGGGTTAGTTATTATTATGAATAGACTTAATGTTTACATCATTGTGAGGGCTACAGTTAGGGTTCACATCAAGGTCAGGGTTTGGTTTAGGTTCAAGATTATGGTTAGGGTTAGGATTTAGGATTACTGTTAGGATTATGGTTGGAGTTAAGGTTACTATTATGGTTGAGGCTAAGGTTTACATCATTGTTAGGGTTAGGGTTAGGGTTGTGATTAGGGTTAGGTTTCAGGGTAAAGGTTATGATAACAGTTAGGGTTTATATAATGTTAGGGTTAACATCAAGGTTAAGGTTTGATTTAGTTTTATGATTATGGTTAGGGTTAGGGTTAAAGATTACAATTAGGGTTAGGGTTAGGGTTAGGGTTTAGTGTTAGGGTCACGTTTATGGTTATGGTTAGGGTTTATTGTTGGTGTTTTAATTATGTTTAGGGTTTATTATTAGTGGTTTAATTATGCTATGTTTAGGGCTAGGGTAACCATAATTATAGTTAGGGTTAGGGTTATAATTATAATTAGGGGTAGTGTTTGGTTTATGATTTGATTTATGATTATTTAATGTAGGGTTATGGTTAGGGTTAAGGTTTACATCATTGTTATACGCCTTGAGAAGGATATATATATATATAATGTTAAGATTATGATTATGGTTATGGTTTACATCATGGTTGGGGCTATGATTAGGCTTAGGGATTAGGGTTCTAGTTAGGATTAGGGTTCTAGTTAGGATTATGGCTAGGGTTAGCGGTAGGGATAGGGATTAAGGGCTATGGTTAGGATAATGATTACGATTTATATCATGGTTAGGGTTAAGGTTATGGCTTGGGCTATAGTTTAAGGTTGGGGTTAAGGTTTAAATATGTTTGTTTTTAGGCAGTAAATATGCATAAATTGCATAAATCAGATTATCAAAGAGTGAATCACAACTCTAAATCTAATTATCAATTGAATTGAAATGATCTATCTAAGACTCCCTCAATTGACATAGCAAGGCTTCCATTGCTCTTCTCCATTGTTGTTGATGTAGGTGGCTCTCAGGTATTGCACTTGATTTCCTACATTAGATAAGAAACAATATTTTAGACTATGATTCTATGATTCTAGAAAAGCTAGCTTGAATTGATGAAAAGAGGTTGAATTTGTAGATTTTCAACACAAAGGGGGTGAAAAATAGAACTCTAGTGTTGATTGGGAGATAACAGAAATTGATTGATCAGTGAACTCAATTGATTGATTTGTTAACTAAATTGATTCAGTAGTCAACTAGATTGATTGAAGAGTGAACTGAATAGATGGATTAGTCAACTCACTTGATTGATTAGTGAACCAAATAGATGGATTAGATGACTGAATTGATTGAGAGTTAAAAAGAATGATTGATGAGTTAACTGATTAGACAACTGATTTGATCAATAGTTTTGATTTTAGCATGTGTTGTAGGAATTTGAAATTGAATTTGATTTTCAGTTTCAATTTGGATTTGAATTTGGTCATTCGAATGTTGAAATGCACATGAAATTAATTGAAATTCAGATTTGGGGAAAATGTGAATTTGGAAATATGAAATTAGATGAAATGAAGTGAAATTCGAATTTGGGGAAATATGAAATGAAACTAGTTGGAATTATAATTTGGGAAAATGGAGGAATTTAATTAATTATTTTAAATAATTTAAATGAAATTATTTAAACTTAGAAGCTTGAATTAATTAAATAATAAAGATTATTTAACTAAGGAATAAATCGTAATTAATTAAATAATTGATATTTAATTAATAATTGAGATAGGGTTAACTGATTAAAATGATTTGAGAATAGAAATAGAATAATTAGAAATGTTGAAAGGCGATGATTTAGAAGAAATAGTTAATTTAATCAAATAATTAAAGAATTACTTAATTAAATAGACGAATAATTAGTGTAGAATTAATGAGACATTTTTAGGTGTCTACATTTGCCCCTCTTTGAGACAATATCAAAACGACGTTGTTTCAAAGAAAAATGGAAAGAAAAAAAACTACCCCAGTATGCCCCGGTGACGCTAGGGTATAATGCCCCCTCAGAAAAAGTGGTCAAAAAATTTTGGATCGAAGACCAATTTTTTCCGAAAATATGCTAGATAGTGATAATATGAAGTTTGAAAGAGTTTCGATCTCGTTTGCTATGTCTAAAACTGCATTGAAGTTAGAGGGTCCACGAGCGTTTATGTTAAGAAACCCTAATTTTTGAGCTTATAAATTGAGGATTGGTATGGGTTTGAGCTCATTTGCATTTTTTTTGTTTTAAGAGAATTTCTTAGAGAGATTAGAGCTTCTGGCGTCCTTTGAGCAAAATGGCAGGTCATAGAGCGAGGTTGCATTTATCTGAGTGAGTGCGGTCTTATCAGAGACCTCTCGGCACTGGTGGCATGGTGAGTTGCCTAATTTTTTGCTTTTTTTTGTCTGTATTTTGCAAAAACATTAATCGTTTTTTTGTGTCATTTTTCATGTATGTCGCAATTGAGTATAGATATTGCCGCAATTGATTTAATTATGTCACAATCGATGTAAACACTTCGCACTTGATGTTTTATGTCGCATGTGTGAACGTCGTGTCGCACTTGACAAAATTATATCGCAATTGAATGTTTTGGATCACATTTGCTTATATCGTGTCGCATATGATACATTTGATTCTTATTTGGCATAAATATGTCGCATTTGCTTATTTTGCTTCGCATATGATAATATTGAATCACAATTGATAATAAAGGCCTTTCTTCCTTCAGTTTATGGGTCCTGCTAGTTTTGATGACGTAGTTGACTCATTTTTATATTTTCCAAATGCAGGCACATTATCCAGTACTTCTTACTAAGAAGACACGACCAGACAGTCTTGATCGACGTCGTGAGTTGGATGCAGAGGATACCACTTTGTTATGATAGGTTGGATTATATTATATTGTGCATTTGCCTGAGGTTACGACCACCAGGGCTATGATTACTACTTTGGTTGAGCGGTGGCATTAAGAGACATTTACTTTTCATCTACCGACTGGTGAGGCATCTATCACACTTGAGGATGTGTGGCGTATTTTACACATTTTGATATCTGGTAGGTGAGTTACTTTTGATCGTGATGATGGTATTTCAAATTTGTGTAGTTTGTTCAAGTGTGAGGAGCAGGATCTACATATCCATGATCGTTATGATATTCGTTGGGATGATTTTGATTATGACGATCTCACCGTTGTGCTTGCTTGTATTGTTGCTGGATTATTGATTCCTGATAGACGTGCCCATGGTTTTCTTGTTGGATAGGGACTTGTTATACATGATATGATTATTGACAGACGTGTGTTTGCTTGGGGTCCTTGTCTTCTTGCCACTTTGTATCATCAGATGCATGGGGTTGTTAACTTGCAGCAGAAATCAGTTGGATGTGGTATTACTTTACTTCAGACATGGGCTTGGGAACACATATCTATCTTTCGTCCTATGTTACATATAGATTTAGAGCCAGTGCAACCATATGCTTATGGATATACTATTGGTGTGAGGCATAGGGCGTCAGGTAACATCTTGTATTGGCATCATCAGATTGATATCTTACAGTACTTCTCATGGAGACTTTATCTTACTTGCCCTGGTTGGACTGATGATGCTCAACATCTTCCTTTTTGTCGACAACAGGGATATCGTATTGGTCGAGATGTTCGTAGTCACCGAGTTATTGATATGCATCTTCCTAGCCATGTGCTCAGACAATTCGAGGAAGTACATGGTATTCCAGACATGATAACTTATTTTGCTCACACTACTTGAGAGGTTGGTGATTGGGGTGCTTGTATACAGCTTCATGTTGCTATTGTTGAGTTTGATGCTCTTACTCTTGTTTTGTGGGGGTGGCAGCTTGGTGTAGCGGATCCAGGATCCACAACGTAGTATAGTGTATGATGGATACAACATAGGCCTATATCTTTGACAGATCCGACAGTTCCGATTGGTGCTCAACAGATTAGACATGGAAGGGGTCCCAGAGGGAGAGGTGGAGGGGATAGGGGTGGAGGAGGTAAAGATGGAGGAGGTAGAGGTGGAGGAGGTAGGGGTGGAGGAGGTAGGGGTGGAGGATTTGACTGCGAAGAGAGATCAAATAGCTGCTGACAGAGATCGATTACAATGAGAGAGAGATGAGGTAGTTAGGAGGACTCAGATCACTATAGATGCATATGATCAATTATTTGGGCCAGTGACAGAGGCACATAGCCAGGCAGATAGATATTTTGTTGCATCATAGGAGGCTATTTATTATTAGCATGTTTATGAGAGGGCTATTCCTGAGGGTCAGAGAGAACCTAGTTTTAGTACTTTCATGGGAAGAAGATCGAGTCGGTCTACTTCTCGATAAGCTAGTAGTGGGGGAGTGATGTGTTCACCTAGAGCGTCGTCGAGACAGGCTGGAGCTAGTCGAGATGCACCTACTGATAGAGGCAGTATAGGTTGAGAGATTGGATATTGATTTTGATGTTTTAGATACGATGTATTTTGACACATTTTTATATGATATATATGATATGTGCTCTCGATGAGCTTTTGATGGTGAACTTCATGGTCCAATGTATTTTTTTTTATTGTGATAATGAATGCAATATGAATGTGATATCATGCAGTGATTTGATGTTGTGATGCATAATGGTTGATGAAAACTTTATTATGATTATAAACATGTGATGTGATGATGCTTATTATTATTTTTGTGTGTCAAAATACATGTTGAAGATCTTAGAAGAATTGTTAGTTGTTAGACGTAGAAAATGATAGAAGATAATCAATCAACTGAATCAATCTTTGTAAGCCACATTTTGATGTGATAATTGATGATATGGTAGAAATTTTGATGAGAAAGTCTTCATTGCTTTATTTGTAGTGCAATACATTATCATCATTGAGCCTTATTATATAACAATGGAGCTTATTACACTAGGGTATGAGGAACCAAGATGTATAGATATCTCATTGCAAAGAAACAAACATGTAACAGACAAAGAATGAACCCTCCATTCTAGGAATTACACTAGGGGTCAAGGTATGTGTGGCATTCACAAGCTAAATGCTCCTATCATAGACACCCACTAGAGAAATTGCCCGAGAACTTCATCGGTTCAAACCACAAACAACAAACAAAGAAAAGGATTATGCCCGTCATGGCTTCTCTAGTCACTTTTTGGACATCCTTGAGTAGCTAAAAGCAATGATCTTCGCCAATTTGATAAAAAGAGTTAACCAAAATAGACAAAACTTAGCAGTTAGACTGACTATGCCTTTTCTTTGATATGTTTGGTGTGATTTTGTTAATGTCTGGTTTCAGATATTTTGGACCTCATATAAGACCGATCTGTCTAGTTTCGAGTGTACTGATTCTGTTTAAGACAAGATGTTGATCACGTTGATAGTTTGATAAATCGATAGATTAGACAATTGATCAATGTGATTGTAGACGTTTTGACAAGCTAGTTGTATCCTTTGTTTAACTTTGTGCAAAGTGTTTGTTGGACATCTGTTGGGGTGTTTGATTCTTGCGAGACAAATTATTGCAAGTTTTAAATTGGTATTTGAATGTTTTTGGTATTTTTCAGGATTGTTTTTTCAATTGTTTTTTATTTATTTTTCTGAATCATTTTTCGAGTGTTTTTGAGTTTTCTAGGATCATTTTTCGAATGTTTAGGATTTTTTTTAGGACTGTTTTTCGATTTGTTTAGGATCATTTTTCGAATATTTTGGATTTTTTTAGGATCATTTTCGAATGTTTTGGGATTTTTGTCAGGATCATTTTTTGAATGTTTACGTATTTTTTAAGGATCGTTTTTTGATTGTTTTTTGATTTTTTCAGGATCGTTTTTCAAATGTTTAGGATTGATTTTTTCATGATCGTTTTTCGAATGTTTAGGATTGATTTTTTCATGATCGTTTTTCGAATGTTTAGGATTGATTTTTTAATGACTTTTTATGATTTTTAGAATTTTTTTAGTTATGCCCCCAAGTATGCAAACCTAACATGATGATGCATAATGTGATGGGGACAATGAATTTTTTATAAGAGTTGTGCTAATGCAGGATGCATGACAAAAATGCAATTCCTTTTCGAACAAGAATGAGTGTGTGTGTCTTTCATTCTGAAATGCACTAATTAGATTAAATGTGTGAAACGTTTCAGAGTTAGGAGTTCAATCCATTCTCAAAAGACTTTGACCATCCAACCTAACACACTATGTAACCAAGATTTATGAATGGAGGTGCGGAAAAATTCTCCATCAATTCTTGAAATTTTGATCTTCTTTTGCCTATGTGTGTGGAATTGAGTTTATTCTGACTCTTATAACCATCAAAGACCCTTGGAATCCTATGTGGCTAGCTATGTGAGTTATTCTGACTTCAAAAACAACCTAGATAGAGCCTCGCTGCCAGCAAGATTTTAGAGCTCCGATGAGGTTATGAACTGTAATCTCTCAAACATTGCTTCATTGCCAGCAGACGTCCATAGCCCTGATGGAGTTACTTGCATGTTCCCATAGTCAAGCTTTCTCTTTTTTGTCTCACTTGCATGCGTGATATTTCAATATAATTTTTTTGTTTTGCCTTGAGATTGACATAACACGTTTTTCTTTTATTTTCTTGCCTTGACTTGTAAGTAATGAAACCTACTTGGGTATGACAATTACAACAGTGTTGAAGCAGAATATTGGATTTTTCACTAGTCACATGATCAACTAGGTATCTGTAATGACTTAGAGATTTTGATTAATGTGTAAGATATAGCAATTGATAGATTTTTGGTAACAAGACTTGATAAGGAAATTTCTACCCAACCAAGGATAAAGCATAATCACAATGTGACATTGAAGATGAATGACTAAAGACCTCTGAAAGAATTCATGAACAAGTATCTAGGAAATGAGACAATTTTTGTTCCTTTTAGTGCATACAGGTGAATGACTCGAATAATCACCTTGTTTTATTGATGCAACTATATGAGAGAAAGGGTAATGCAATGCGGTAAATAAATATGTAAATACAGTACTAAAAATAAACCCACCCTTAGATGTAATATCTTTTTAGGTGCATGTTGTTGATGGGATCAGGGAGTGAACCTCCCTCCATTGTTTGCAAATGATAAGTGACATTTTCAATTACTTTCGTTATGACAAACTGACCTAACCAGTTAGGTTCAAACTTTCCTTGTTTTTCACGTTCAACAAGGTTTCTCTTATTTTCTTTAAGAATGGTATCTCCTATTTAGAAGAAACATGGGTTGACTCGTTTGTTGTAGTTTCTTCTCATTCTATTTTGGTAGCCTTGTAAATGGTTTAGAGCGCTTTTGTGAGACTCTATGGTTTTCTTCTAAGATATTTTTTTTAGAGAGACTCTTAGGGATGGCAATTCTACTTCAATAGGTAAAATGGATTCTACACCATAAACCAAAGAGAATGGTGTTGTACCACTTGTCGTACGTATACTAGTTCGATAAGCCCATAGAGCTGGATTTAGTTGGATATTCCAATCTCATCTACTGTCATTGACGACTTTTTTTAAGATTTTCAAAATAGTTTTGTTTGTTGCCTCAACTTGACCATTGCTTTGGAGATAGTAAGGTGTTGCAAGACGTTGCTGGATTTTAAATTATTCACAAAGCTCACTCACTTCTTGATTTTTAAAGGGTCATCCATTATAACCGTAAAAACCATCCTTGAGTGATAGAATTTCATTTTCAGTTGTTAAGTCTACTATGATGTCTATATTAGGGAGCGAAAAGTCATCTTTGGGACAAGCCTTGTTACAATCTCTAAAGTCGGTGCAGATCCTGATACCTCTAGTAAGCTTTGATATTGGGACTAGATTTGAAATCCATTCAGCATAATCTATAGGCCTAATGAAACCCACATCTAATAATTTTTGTAATTCATTTTTGACTAACAAGGCTATGTGAGGGTGCATTTTCCTGAGCTTTTGTTTGTATGGCTTTACCTCTGGAAGTAAAGGCAAGTGATGTAAGACTAACTCTGGGTCTAATCCAAGCATATCTGCATAAGACCATGCAAAATTGATGGGTCTTTGCTTAAAGAATTTGATAAATTTCTCTTTTTCCACTGGATCGAGGGATTTTGCCAAGTGAATGTTACAAATCTTCTCAACATCAATGATGTTGATTTCCTCAGTTTCTTCTTCCAGTAACGTTGACCGTTCTTTACCAACAGGTAGGGAAGCTATTATGTGTCTGGCTTTATCATCACTATCGTGATTAAGAGAAGAGCTTGATTCTCCAAAATATGCAGTTTTATCTAGGTCTACTGCATAGCCAACTTTGTGATCATTGTAAGGTAATCCATCCCTTGCACCTAAGAATTATGCTATAGCTTCATCATTTTGGAAACAATCTAATTGTGTCTCTCCTTCTTGCCCCCAGTCAATCAGACACAGATGCATGAGGAGCAAGTATTTGTCTCTTGTTATTTTAGATGATCCAGATATAATGCATACTTGATTATGATATGTTGTTTCTTCATCATATATTGGTGACGAGTTGTCTTCATTGTTAGATGAAAATTCATACTCATGAGAATCTGTGATGCTTTCTATGTACATTTCACTTTTTGTTTTTGTATCACTTATCTGCTCTTGTTCTGGTAACTGAGTTTGTTGTAAATGAGTAGGCCTCCTTTGTATTGTGGATACCCTTCTTAAGCTTGGTATTAGTCTTTGCAGTCTTTCTTCATCTGATTCAAATGGAGGTGTTGAAGTTGTTTCTCTTAGCAAGAGTATTGACAATAACAAAGGATTTGGTTCATCTACTGGTGTTAAGCTTGTGTAGATGATTCAGGTACTGTACTGTTGGTTTTCTCTATGTTCGGTTCTTGCAGAAGTTGCCTCTGTGTTTTTGTAACATCTTGAAGTTGTTTCCATATTGATGTAAAGGTATCCTAGGTACTACCATGTCATCGTCCTCTCTATATATCCAATGATTAATATCTTAATTTAGAGATTCTTCTTGTAGATCTCCCCATCTAATGAAGGAACAAGAATCAGAATATTTTACTATTTCTTTGCCTTTATCTTGCTTCATTGTTGTGTTATGAGGCTTCCCAAAGGACCTGGGAGAAAATGATGATTGTTTGTCCTCTGATGTGCTTGAAATGGAATATTATCCACAACCAACTTCTTTAATATGCAAAAAAGATGTAGTTGATGTATTTTTCTCTATTTCTTTAATTGATACTGATCCCATTTGTAGGTGAATAGTAGCTTCTTGATTGTTTGGTACCTCATTGTTTGAGCTTTCCCTTAAATGATTACAATGTTGGAAAGGGTTCGGGTCACCATGGACAATGATCTCTATACCATTGTATGGGAACTTTAAACATTGGTGAAAAGTTGATGGTACTGCTTGCATTGTATGTATCCATGGGTGACCTAATAACATATTGTACCCCAATTCTCTGTCTAGTACTTGGAAGGCGATATTTGTTGTAGCCAGTCCCACTTGTACTAGTAAAGTTACCATACCTTTGGAAGGGCGTTCATCATCATCATAGGCTTTTATATTGATTCTCTTAGTAGAGTAAATGTTATGCTCAGAATATCCCAAAACTTTGATCAAATGTAGAATGCATATGTTGAGGCTCACACCACCATCTATTAGTACTCTTCGAACCTTTTTTCGGTCAATGAAAGCTTGTAAGTACAATGGGTAATTATGCATGAGTCAGTTTGCAAGAACATCATGTTCTGTGAATGTGACCTTTGAGGCTGACAAGTTTCCCACCATTGATTGAAATGTGTTCTCATCAATGTCCCTAGCAACAATTGAATCTTGTAAGGCTTTATCCAGGACTGCTTTATGGGTTGGTGATATGCGCAACAACTCAAATAATGAAATTTGGGCTGGAGTTTTCTTCAATTGATCCACCATATTATAGTTGATATTTATTGAAGGCTGGTTCAGAGGTACTCCTTGTAATGTGACTTTCGATCTTCTTGTAATGACAACACAATCTCTGCTTCTAGGATTCATTGTGATTGTAGCTACCATTTCATGTCCTTCACTTAGTGTGTTAATGACATAGTCAAATGCTTCATTGGTATAATTGGTAGTATTGTCTTGTGTATTAGAACTGGAAGCCTTTCCCTTGTCATGTTTGACAAAAGGATCTTTGAAAATGGTATGATTTATATTTGGTTCTTTATTATCCATTGTAATCTCACCTTGATCTATGAGATCTTGGATGAGGTTCTTCAATTTGTAGCAGGTTGTTGTCTTGTGACCCTTATTACGGTGATACTCGCAGAAGTCATTGTCATTCCACTAAGTAGGCTTAAATGGTCCTGGTTCATATGGCCTAGCTTCCGGTAAGGTTATAGCATTGCTCTGTATCAACTTCTTCAGTGTCGATTCAATAGGTTCTCCAAGGGGTGTGAAGTTCCTTCTAGGTGTGCCTATCCTTGGAGGCCTTGGATTATTTGACTATAGTAGATTGGTGTCATTTGTCTAAGACTGGTTCTTATCAGTTGGTCCTTGTAAAGATATTGTTGGTTGAGCTCTATTCACAATACGTGCGTCAATGACTCCGTCGTTTGTGACATTTTTGTTTCTAGACCAAAATTTTGGTATTTCATTGCTTATGCTAGTGGTTGGTCCACTGTCCTTGTGGTGTCTCAATATCCCTCGTTCTAATAGGCCTTTCTCACATTTGATGCCTTTTTCTGTTATGTCTTTGAAATTATTCAAGCTTTGCATTTTTAATGGATATTTAATGGGAGGCACCAAGATTTTCATTAAAGATGTCTACTTGTTCCGCTTCAAGGATGTGACTGAGGCATCTACGATATAGGCCTCTCCATCTTTGTAAGAATGTAGCAAAAGTCTCACCTTCTTTTTGTTTCGTTGCACATAAATCCATTAATGTGATTGGATTATCTATGTTGAAGGCAAAGTTGGAGATAAATAACTCAGGTAATTCTCCCTATGAAGTAATTTTTGGCGGAAGGTGTGAAAACCATTCTAGTGTTGTCCCTCCCAGGCTCTTTGAAAATAATCTCATCAAGTATGTATCATTGTGAGCTACTTCAATGCATGTTGTGAAGAATTCTCTTATATGATCTCAAGGATCTCCTTTCCCTCTATATTTGTCAAATTTTGGCATTTCAAAATGTGGGGAAAAGGTGCCATGTATATTTTTTTGTCAAAAGGATATAGACAAAGATCTTCCATGGTATAGCTCTTTTTATCATTCCCCGCTTGTATATTGGCCATTTGCTTTTGAAGGTTCTCCATTTGTTGAGTCAAAAGTTTTGTTTGGGTTATTGGTGTGTTGACTTGATGAATGGTCCCTACAAAAGGAATCGTATTTGGGTACCTTTAAGCTTGTTGAAATGTAGATAGACCAGGTAACTGTGTCCCATAAGTCCCAGCAGGCGGTGTGAAGTATGTAAATTACAGAGTAGCATTTGGTTGAGCCAAGCTTGTTGTCCTTGTCTTCATATTTTGACTATTGTAGGTGGAACTAACCGAGACCGTTGGTTGAGTTATATTTGCCAAGGTAGCACGGTGTGAGATATTGGAGCTTGTAGTGTCATATTTAGCATTGCCCATGTTGTAAGATTTGCACTTGGTGGTGTCATTGTTGACTGTATTGAGGTTGTAGCCATATTTACATTTTGAGATATACCTTGTGTTGTTGTAGAAATTGTTGCTCGTGTCTACATTGTAACGAGTATTTGAGGTATATTCTGGTTTAATGCCATACCTTGTGGCAGTATTGTTAAAATATCTACCCCGGTGATAGTTTGGCCCCATTTTGTACTAAGAGAGCGAGATACCTATCTCTGTCACTATTAATGAGAGCATTGAGGATCATTAATGTTGCGTGATCTTGTTGGGCTACTTCGAGCTCTTCCTTTGTTAAATTATGTCGTATTTTATCAAGGGAAGGTATCTTGTTTATGTTTGTTGACATTATTGCGGGTACGTAACCGTGTGTTTGTTGTTGGGTGGATAGATCCATATTCCATGTTGGGTTGACCAAGGGGTCGTTATTAGGATCCATTTGATTTTTTGCCTTTTGAGCATGCGTTAATGGCATGAATATTACTTCAAAGTGATCTTGACTCTCTAAGATGTGTATGCAAGAATTGCTTAAATGCAACTAAATATGCTTCTCTAACACCCTAAAAATGCAGACAACGTGGTCTATGAAGATGACTTGCTATCTAGGATTTCAAAATTTGAACACAATATTTTTAGCGTATTGCCAGAAAGCTTCAAACTCTGTGTCTTCTTTAATTCGGTTTTCTACGTCTATGTCTATCTGTACTGATTTTTGAACTTCTTCATCTATGACAGCCTAGACTATGTCATATTGGTTTTGATCAATTATTAATTCGTCAGCAAGGGTATTTCAACCATCAATTATTTCTAATTGAATGTTGTTTGCCCCAAGATTTGGTTGTTCAAATAGGAATTGATCATTTCCTTTTAGACCCATGCATTGAAGATTACTATGCAGACAATGCAGACTCTAAGAATGAATGAATGATACCTAAAATGATGGACACTTTTTCTTTTTTCTAACACAGTTTGAGGAATGTTGCTATGGTCTTCTCTACCAATTGTCTAATGGCTTCTTTTTGAGCTGCTCTTTGTATCTTTCTCCTTAGTTTCTCATCAAGGCGAACAAACTTTCGGATTTCATCATCTATGATGACCTCATCTGTGTCATATTGGGCATGATTGACTCTTAATTCCCAAGCGAGGTTATCTAAACCATCAATTATTTGTAATTGGTCAGTGTTTGGTCCAAGATTTGGTTGTTCAAATGGGAATTCTCCATCTCCTCTAATACCCATGGACTTAGGTATGATTCCTATAATCTGACGCGGCACTAGTTTTAAGGTATTTTGGTGAAATGACTTGTGTGAAGACTTTATGTGATGATTCTAATGGAACTTCTACATGAATTGAGTACCTAGGACCTATGATCACTTGAAAGTAACATTTTCATCAATTTTAAATTTGTCCAAAAGGTTTGGTTCTGACGTTGGTTTTGTTGTCGGCACTTGTTTTTCTTGTTGAAGTTTTGATCTTGTTTTTGATTAGGAGAAAAGCAACTTTTGAGGGGACCCGAAACCCCATACAACAGGTTTTGGAGGGACCCAAAACCCAATAGATTTTACTGGGATCTAGAACCCAACAAAGCAGGCTGCTAAAAGAAATAAATAATGAAAAAGCACAGCCAAAATCCAGCAAAGATGACTAAAACTAGCAACAACCAGCATAGTCACACCACACCCAACAAAGCTACAACTCCAAACTATAGCATGAAAGAGTAATAATTGAGGGTATAACAAGCACCCTCAGCCAACTTTCATGGTTTTGAAAGGTACCCCTAACCTTCAATAACGACACCAGATTAAACAACAAATATTCATACAATTTAAATCTGGCCAGTAGGGGTTTTGAAAGGCTCCCTCAACCTTCAAACTGGGTTTTAAAATGGAACTCAAAACCAGCAACCAGGGGTTTTTCCAAGCATCCTCAGCCTTAAATAATGAGCTCAGAACACCAGACACAAGATTTTCCCCAAACCAAAGACAACAGAAACACCGACTGGGCCCTTTAAAACTAGTAGCAACCAGCTTGCCTGTGGGATAAACCAGGAACCCACCACTAGAAAAAGGGGGAATAAAGACCCCAAAAACCAGAAGGAAGGAGGCCAACCAAGAAACAACAACAAGGAACCAGTCCAGGAGACAAGTTGGGAGTCTTGGAAAAAGAGCTTCCAGGCCCACCCAAGGAGACACCTTTGAGAGAAGAAACATGCATCCATAGCCAATAGCAAGAGGAGCACCAAAAGTTGAAAATCCTCAACATTCCATCTCTCCAACTCAATAGGAAAGATCTCCACCTCTACAGGATGAAGAATGAAACAGAAAGACAACAACCAACACTCTCCAACAACAAGCATAAACCAACCCTTTCCCCTCCACCAAATATCCACCTCCATAGGAAATATAGTCACCTCTAATAGACAAGGAGGGGAAAAGAACAAGAGCCAAGAAACCCCTCTCAAAGGTTCACACCAAAGACAACTATCCACCTCAATAGGAGAGTATCCCAACAAAGAAGAACCAAAAAAAGAATCTCTTTCGAAGAAACAGAGCACCAAAGGCCAGAACAACCAAAAATCCTCAGCACATAGGAAAGGAGAGAACACAAAGAGCATCTCCGCAAGAGATCCACTAGGGTCCCAGATCTTCCCAAAAACCATCCCAGACACAGGTAGGAGAACACCACCCACCAAAGAAAGAGCAAAAAAAAGGCCATTGACAAGAACCATCGCACACCCCTGAAGACAAAAAACAGAGGCCACAAAAAACCCATGCCAAAACGCTTCCATCGTTGCCACAACCTCCACTCCTTCCTCTACACCAAACTCTTCCACCCACCAATCCAACAAAGAAGAGCCACGAAGAGCCCCATCAAACAGTCGCGACATGGAAGGTGAAAGGAGGAGAGGGAGGAAATCATCCTCATCTGCAACACCATTTTCCCCATCTTCTGCAACTCCTTCGCATGAAACCCCTCCCGCTCCCACTCCCGCTCTCCATTTAAAATGTTATCTTATTTTCTTTAGTTATTTTTTAAAGTTTTGATCTTTGTTGAACACTAAAACTTTTGACTTTGTTTTGATTTGAATCTTGCAATGTTTTGAATTTGTTTAAGTATAGCAAAGGGCACAATAATCACATCAAAAAGAATAAAGCCATGAATATAGCAATTGTTTAGGAAAGTTTTTCAGATTTCCATGAATGTTGGAATCTTTTTCAAGACCCCATTTTGTTTTTGTTGTATTTGGGCAATTCAATATCAGACAAACTCTCCTAATGTCAAAAGGTCACAAGTATTATCACAACCCACATCTTGATACTTCATCAGCTCAAACAGTTGTGTCACACCCTAGGGTGTGCCTGTTTTTTTGCCTTTTTTCTGAAAATTAGACCAAAGAAGATTGCTCCTCAATTGGCCCGTTATTCCGGGAGATTTATGGTGAGTGTCTTGGGGGCAGATTCTTCCCCACCCTTGCATTGTGATAAAGAAAGTGTCTGGTTACTGACTCAGCTTGGCTTCTAATTTCTATGGTGTTCAGATAGGGTTTTGTTTGAGTGGTCACAATCAACAACATTTTACACTCCGTTGAGGAAGGTCTCCTAGTTTGTAGAGGTTATACTCTACATATTTTAACACACCATATAGGCACTGAGGGAGGTATTACGCTATTGTGACAACATGTAATACTCGTCGTACATGATTTTCATCACATGCATTTGATTATAGTGGCTTGGATTACTTGGATTTAGTCATTGGCCACTTAGGTTGTTCCCCTCTCACCGACCTTAATGGTGTCCTAAGGGAAACTTAGGAGGGCATGCCTTCTAAAGGATTTAATTGCAAAAAATAAAGGAAATCATGAAGGAAGAGAGTCTAGTTTTTTGATCACCCATTGAAGGGGAGAGCATAATACCTATCTCCTCAAAGACACAAAAAACAAAGTTCTTTTTTAACCTTCCATTGCAATGATTTTCTATTCTAAGTGGAGATGTTTCTCCACACAGACATGGTGTTCATTTTAACCAGCATAGCAATGATGAAATTTGTTTTGTTCTTTTATTAAAGCACCAAAAAGAAGTGTTTCTAAGCTCCCCTACAAAAAAATAATGTTAGTCAACACACGGTGGGCTATCCAGCCTAATCTTCAGGTTACAGAGTTTTGTCTTTTTATAGACAGAAAGGTATTCTGGTAAAAACCAGAACTGTAATAAAACTGAAACTGAAAAACTAAATCTATCAAATGTGACTAAACTACTAATCAAATGTGAATTGGTATAATGTCAAATGCGAAATGATAAACCATCAATTGTGAATTACTGTGTAAGAAATTGCGACACGATGATTGATCAATTGCAATATGATGTGATAGCAATTGAGACTTCTTTTCTCTCTTTTTTGAATTTTTTTTTTATTTTAGATTTTTTGAATTTTTAACAGAAAAACAGAAGAAAAAGGCAAAAGATAGAAGAGTTATTCTGCAATGATATTATTCCACACTACGCGAGCCAACACATCGATTTTGTCAAAGAATTTGTATTTGATTAAAAAGCGATGGATGGTTCAGTGATACTGAGCGATCTCCTCTCTTTCTTCGATCTCACGGAGCTCCCTTTCATCCTTTGATAAGCTTTTTGTTGTATCCTATGCTATTTTGCCTTTCTTGCACTTGAAATTCGGAATGTCACCATTCCTGCCATTGAAATAGATACATTTTATATGCAAAAATGAATTTTTCCAAAATTTAATAAAATTTTAGGGTTACATGTGCAAGACAAAATAATGCAAAAATGACAATTTTTTTTGAATTTGCAATCCTTAAGAACAATTGCGATCTGTTTAAGCAATTGCGATATCCTATCTAATCAATTGTGATATGATATAAGGGCAATTGCGATATGATATTAGCAATTGCGAATTTCTGCGTATGTAATTGCGATATCCAATTTCTTGTGCACGTACGGATCTGCAAATTTTGTCAAAACAAAAATGAAGGTTAGAGTGATTTCACGTTGGGTTCACCAAATGTATTCAGACAATAAATAAGCATAAATTGCATCAATCAGATTATCAAAGAGTGAATCACAACTCTAAATCTAATTATTACTCCTAAATAACAATGAAATAAAGCTAATTATCAATTGAATTGAAATGATCTATCTAAGACTCCCTCAATTGACATAGCAAGGCTTTCATTGCTCTTCTCCATTGTTGTTGATGTAGGTGGCTCTCAGGTAGTGCACTTGATTTCCTGCATAAGATAAGCAATAATATTGAAGACTGTGATTCTATGATTTTAAAAAAGCTAGCTTGAATTGATGAAAAGAAGTTGAATTTATAGATTTTCAACACAAAGGGGGTGAGAAATAGAACTCAAGTGTTGATTGAGAGATAACTTAAATTGATTGATCAGTGAACTCAATTGATTGATTTGTTAACTGAATTGATTGATTTGTTAACTGAATTGATTGAGTAGTCAACTGGATTGATTGAAGAGTGAATTGAATAGATGGATTAGTCAACTCACTTGATTGATTAGTGAACTGAATATATGGATTAGATGTCTAAATTGATTGAGAGTTAAAAAGGATGATTGATGAGTTAACTAATTAAACAACTGATTTGGTCAATCAATTCTGATTTTAGCATGTGTTGTAGGAATTTGAAATTGAATTTGATTTTCACTTTCAATTTGGATTTGAATTTGGTCATTCGAATGCTGAAATGCACATGAAATTAATTGAAATTCAAATTTGGGGAAAATGTGAATTTGGAAATATGAAATTAGATGAAATGAAGTGAAATTCGAATTTGGGGAAATATGAAATGAAATTAGTTGGAATTATAATTTGGGGAAATGGAGGAATTTAATTAATTAATTTAAATGAAATTATTTAAACTTAGGAGATTTAATTAATCAAATAATAAAGATTATTTAACTAAGGAATAAAACGCAATTAATTAAATAATTGATATTTAATTAATAATTGAGATACGGTTAACTGATTAAAATGATTAATAGAAATAGAATAATTAGAAATGTTGAAAGGCGGTGTTTTAGAAGAAATAGTTAATTTAATCAAATAATTAAAGAACTACTTAATTAAATAGACGAATAATTAGTGTTGAATTAATGAGACATTTTTAGGTGCCTGCAATGTTAATATATAATTATACTATTGTATTATTAAGCTTGGGGTTAGAGTTAGGGTTTACGGTTACGATTATTGTTAGGGTTAAGGTCTACATGATGATTAGGGCTACAGTTAGGGATTATGATTATGATTATGGTTTACATCATGGTTGGGGATATGATTAGGCTTAGGGTTTTAGGGTCCTAATTGGGATTATGGCTAGGGTTAGGGTTTACATGATGGTTAGGGTTAGGGTTAGGGTTATGATAATGGTTGTGGTTTATATCATGGTTAGGGTTAGGGTTTAGGGTTAAGATTAAAATTATGATTAGGTTTAGGGTTAGGATTATGGTTACAATTACAACATAGGGTATGTGTTAGGATTAAGGTTAGGGTTAGAGTTTAGGGTTATGATTATGGTTAGGTTTTATAGTTAGGGTTAGGATTTACATCACGAGTATTGTTAATATTCAATTAGTGTTAGGGTTAGTGTTTAATTAAGTTGTATAACAAATAAATTAGGATTCATTTAGGGCTATAAATAGTGCTACGATTGGGTTAGGTTTTAAGGATAAAGCATGTTTTTAGGGTTAGGGTTATAGTTAAAATTATTATTATGGTTATGGTTTACATCATTGTTGGGGCTATGATTAGACATAGGGTTTAGGGTTCTAGTTAGGATTATGGCTAGAGTTGGGGTTTACATGATGGTTAGGGATAGGGTTAGGTCTAATGTTAGGGTTAGGGGTTAGTGTTATGATTATGGTTAGGTATATGTTGAGGGTTAGGAATCACATTATGGTTATAAATAATATTTAATTAGGATTAGGATTAGTCTTTACTTATGTTGTGCTACAATTCAATTAGGATCCAATTAGGGTTATAAATAGTGTTAGAATTTGAATAGGGTTAGGGTTAGGGTTCTTCAATAAATGTTGATTTTATGATTAGGTTAATATTTAATTAGGCTTAACTTATGGGTTACATTAGCGTAAAGGTTAATTAGGGTTGGGGTCAATGTCAGGTTGACTTAAGGTTTAAGACCATGTTAGGGTTCATGTTGTTGTTTATGATAGGTTTTAATAAAGGTTAGGGATCAATTAGGATTAGTGTTATGATTAGGGCTAATGTTTAATTAGGGTTATAATTAGTGTTAGGATTCAAATAGGATTAGAGTTTAGGATTAAGTCATGGTCTTAGGGTTAGGGTTCTATAATAAAGCTTACCTTTAAAGTTAGAGTTAATATTTAATTAAGATTAGGGTTAATTTATGGGTTAGCTTGGCATTGGGGTTCAATTAAAATTAGGGTTTGATTAGAAGTAATGCGAGGGTTAGGGTTACTGTTCAATTAAGCTAGATTAAAATTCAATCAAGGTTCAATTGAGGTTATAAATAGTGTTAGGATTCAAATAGGCTTAGGGTTTGAGGATAAAATATGTTGTTGGCATTAGGGATTTATAATAAAGCTCGAGTTTAAGGTTAGGGTTCATATTTAATTAGTGTTAGGGATACCATTTAATTAGGGTTAGGGTCAAGTTATGGGTTACATTAGCATAAAGGTTAAATTAGGATTAGGGTCAATGTTAAGACGAGTTTAGGGTTAAGACTACCTTAGGGTTTTGGTTGTTGTTAGGGTTAGGGTTTAGGTTTAAGGTTAGGATTATGGTTAGGCTTAGGATTATGGTTTAGGGTTATGGTTAAGTTTAGTATTTACATCATGAATATGGTTAGGGTTAGAGTTATGATTATGGTTAGTGTTAAGGTTACAATTTAGGGTTAAATTTAGGGTTATGATTATGATTAGGGCAAGGGTTTACGACATGGTTTGGATTAGGGTTTTGATGCATAATGTATAGTTGTATGTAGTTGTATTCTTTCCCTATGTGGTAAGAAAATTTGAGAAAGTGGGTGAGGTAAAATTTAAGGCCCAAACCAAAGACACATACTTAAATATAAAATATTAAAATTAGGGGCTTAGGATTATGGTTAGGGTTAGGGCTTAGTATTATGGTTAGTGATATGATTAGGTTTATGTTTATATCATGCTTAAGTTAGGGATTAAGTTTAGAGTTAGATGTAGGGTTATGGTTTAGGTTTTAGGATTAAGACTAAGGATTATTGCTAGGGTTAGGGTTAGGATTATGATTAGGTTTAGGCTTTAGGGTTATGGTTAGGATTATGGTTATAGTTGTAGTTTATATCATGGTTGAAGTTACATTTAGGTTTAGTATTATGGTTAGTAGGCTAAGGGTTTAGGGTTATGGTTTAGATTGTAGATAGGGTTAGGGTTTCAACATGGTTAGGCATAGGGTTAGGGTTAAAGATTAGGGTTAAGATTATGGCTAGGGTTTAAGGATAAGATTAGGGTTAGGGTTAAAGCTTAGGGTTAGCATTATGGTTGGGGTTTGGGTATAGGGTTAGGGTTATGATTAAGGTTGGGATTTATATCATGTTTAGGTTTATGGCTGAGGATTATGGTTTGGGATATGGTTATGGTTAATGTTAAAATTTACATCTTATTTTGAGTTAGGGTTAAGATTATGGTTAGGCTTAGGCTTTAAAGTTATGGTTTAAGATTATGGCTAGGATTAGGGTTTATATCATGATTAGTTTTAGGGTTATGGTTGGAATTATGTTTAGGATTAGATTAGGGTTTAGGATTATGATTAATGTTAGGTTTAGTTTAATTGAGGGTTAGGTTTATGGTTGTGCTTCAATTTGGTGGTTATAGTTTTCAATTAAAAAATAGGTTATTATTGATAAATTCATTTGCTACAGGTTGACTTTTGACTGTATTTTTTCATTGTGATTGTCCTCTTTAGTAGTGAGTTTCCATTTGAATGTTGCACCTATAGACACTACTGATACTGGTTCCTCATTCTTACTTTTGTATCATTATTTGTATGATGCTTCATTGATTGTGATTGTGCAATGATTGTTGACTGATGAATAAGGTTGGTACTCCATCCATGTTGTCATTAAATTATCTTTAACAGTGTTGCTTCTATGATTTCTAAATCACGGTTTCTTATTGTATACTATAGTGAACAAATTTTGTATAAAAGGCTTTGGTACAAACTATATTTTATATTTGAAATTAATCACTATCTACATTTTAGACAAGAAGATTATTCATATTGTTAATGTTAGGTCACTGTGATGCTTCTTGACAGTGATTGCTTCTTGTGTGATCTTTTGAGCTAATGTAGGCACTGTTTTGAAATTACACTCCACTTCTAAAATATAGATGATCTGAATGCTAATGATTTTCTGTCACTATCATACTGTCTCAGACTTGTGCTCTTTGCAACTCATAGTGCACCACTTTCTTGAGACTTTGACCTATACATGTGTACTGTACTATGACACCTCATGACTGATTTTTGTTCATAGAGGACTGTATACTTGCCTTTTTCTTTGTTAGATGCATTAATACATGATGACCTTAGTAGTGAAGTCACAGTCTTCTCATTTTGATAGTTCATCCTACTGTATATTGATTGTCATACAACCTTTCCTTTTTTATTGTCTATTGACATGTGGGTAGCCAATCTTTGTCTGATGTTTTGATACTATTTCCATTGTGCTATGGACATCTATTTGAGCCTTCTAATTTCTTTTATTGGTCTCTAGGAATCAATAGCCATTTATGCGAGTTCTTACTAAGTCGATATTTTTCTTTTATATTTTATGAAAAATAAGGAAATCCCAGCCCTATTGTGACCTCACATACTGCCCTTATTCACATGATGACGCTATTCAATTTTTGATTCGTGAGTGTTATCAAGTTCATGTTGTATATACTATCATTGGATGACAATTTGTATAGTCATTGAATGACAATATGTGGGATCATGGCTTGATGTACTCATTATTTGATAACTGGTTAGTGTCACCTTGTGGGTAATGACATGTTTGTTGAACTCAACTGCTTTGGGAACCCATTTTAACCCACATACATGATATTTCTGAAATGGAAGTTGTATCTGCACGTGAAACAAACACGTTAGATAAGAACATGGTTCTTGTCGATATCTCATGGCATCTTTTCTGCATTGATCTTCTCTGTTCTGAAAATGATATTGTAGTGTAGGCACTCTAGGAGTAGCATAGTGTATGTGTTAGGATTCCCAAAGATACTGAGAGGGGGGGTGAATCAGTATCTGACCGGTTGAAGAATTTACTTGATTTAAAACATGTAAATCATATCAATACTGTATACTGGTAAACCAAAAATAATGCAGTAAACAAAGCTAACAACAACCACATGAAAAGCACACCATAACACAGTAGTTTAAAGAGGAAACCCAGTGTGGGAAAAACCTCTGTGGGATTTGTGACCCACAATATTCACTTACTGGCCAATAAGTGAATATTACTCTTACAATAGGGGCCTGCACATGCAGGAAGGCCAAGTGCCTAGAGCTCACTGCTCAAATACAAAATAAGAAGTCACACTGACTTACAAAATGGATTATACAAATCCAATGTCTTGTACTGCTTCAAAATAGCATCTGCTATGCCAGATCCAGTACTGGTTTTAGCTTTGCTGCATACATAAACCCTTAACCTAAAATTCGCATATTAGGTCTGCATAATTTTGCCTATCTTCTTCTTCTTCTTACAAAATGTTCTACAATGATCTCATACATATATGAGTCATATTACAACTTGCCATGTCAGCTTACAATGATTTTACAATTAATTACAAAATATATTATAAACAAAATTCTTGTCGGCCAGGGTGTCGGTATCCTTCCTTTGTCAGTCGGTGTCCTGTGTGCCGGTGTAGAGTCTGTTGTTGTCAGTGCTTGTATATTGTCTTGTCGGTATCATATGATTGCAAGATTGCCATCAATGACAAAACCTACAATCACCTACAATTTCTCATTGGAGTGTGCATTTGCCAACAATCTCCCCCTTTGGCATTGATGGCAACACTCATGAGAAAAATCCAAAAAGTGAGTCTGCCAGAATTGTCTTACCAAAAAAATATGAGCTCCCCCTGAGCTGATGAGCCATTTGCTGATCATTTTTCTCATAGCCTCTACTCCCCCTTTGACATCAATGACAAAGGTTGTCATTCGTTGTCAGTGGAGTTCTGCCTGGTTTCTTGTAATTGGTGGGTTACACTTTGAAAAATATCTGTCAAAATTGAATTTATGTCGTTGTTGAATATTTTACTGTCTTTTATAGCCTCATGGGTTCTCTGCACTGTACTGGTGAGTATGTGCTTTTTCTCTTCTAGTGTCTTTAGTCCGAGAACTGGAGCCTCAGATATTTCTTTTTTGAAAGAAATAAGATACTCTAATCTTGGACCAAGTCGGCATGTCCTTTGCTTTGTCCTTTATTCTTTGTTTTTCATTTTCCAGTTTCCTGATTTTCTCTTCTTGCTTTGCAATTTTCTTTTCTAATTCCAAAAATGAATCTGATGTCCCAATCAGATTGTCAGCAATATTGTTAATCTTATCCTATATCTTTCTGATTTCTTTGTCAAGATCTTCTGTTAATACATATGTTTTGCATGTATCCCTGTATAGTTTTTTGAAGTCAAAAATGATTTCATTGAGTTCCGGTAAAAGAGTGTCCATCTCTCCCTTGTTCTTCTTAACTATATCCTCAAAGAATTTTTCTTTTTCCTTTATCAATCTCTCCTTAAATGTATCCTCATTTATTTTGTCTAGTATTATTAGGTTACCGGTTATATACTTAGACAATGTGTCTAATTGGTTCAAAGAATCTTTGTTGTCCATGTTACACTTTGGAGCTATCATCTTCAAAATTGGTATGGTGTCATCAATAGCTTTATATGCTAGTGCATTACAATCTGTTATTTTCTTAATTGAATCTAGCAGTACATTTGTCACATTTGTTGGTCTGAATTCAAACATGGAGGTTCTGGATGTCTGTCCAACTGACTTCACAATTTGTAATCCGTTGGTGGTGATAATAGCATTGCTTTCCTCTTTTACTGGAGGATCAGTTTGTGTCTCCATTTCAGCTACCAAAGGTTAAGGTTTTTCAGTTGTAGCTGGTGGCACTGTCTCTGAATGTACTTGTGAATGAACCTATTGTTCTTCCTGTTTCTTTGTGCTCTCTACTAATGGTTTCCCTGATGGTGCCTCTGATGATTTTTCAGTGGTATCCACTGCCGGTTTTTCTGCTTGTGATTGTATTTTCTACCAGTTTCTCTGTGCTTGCCCCTGAAATGTTTTCAGTCGGTTGCTCAATACCAGTGCTATCTATTTTTCTTGTATCCGTTGTCTGTTCAGTTTGTTGCTCACTCCCAATTTCAATGTCTCCAACTGTATCTTCAACATTTGTCTCAATTGTTGTGTCTTCTACCGGTGGCTCAGTTGCCACAACTCTTTTCTCATTTGTTTCCTTATCAACCACAATGTTGACTTCCTGTGTGTCGATATTCATTGTGTACAACACCTCAGAATAAGGATTTGTGTCCTCATGTGTTGTCTTCATACTCTTTGTTGCCGGTTGATTTTCAGTAGTGTCTACCGGTGGAGTATCTAAAGGCTGTGGGGGTAAGTTGTCTGTTATCTTTATACTGGGATGTCCACCAACCTTGCCTTTTCCTTTGTCCCTATCCTTTTGATATACCTTGAAGGTTTTAGATTTTTGAGACTCTTCCTGTTTTTCTTTTTCTACCAGGAATATATCCCATGCATCTATTGTTTCCTTCGTTATCTGATTCACTCTCCCTACCATTAGTGCTGCATGCCAGTGAGCAATTGAAAATACTAACCAGTTAGCCTCAGAGATCAATTGATCTATCTTATTAGGTGAGTTAACAGGATGTACAACAAGTAATTTTTCAATCTTTATTTTCTTATCAAGCTCAATAATAGCTACTCTTCTAGCTTCTAGTCTGTTGTATAGATCTATCGGTATTTCATCAACAACTTGCATCAAAAATTTCTTGAAAATATCTAAGTGTAATATTACACTGTTCTCTACTTTCTCTTTATCATCAACAAATAGTGTGTTATACAATTTGCTGATATTCTTCAACTTGCCATCCTCAGTAATTTCATCCAGTAATTTATCAATAGAAGCTATAGTTTGTTTTGACTTCTTCTTAGGAGTCAACTTCTTTTTCTTTGGAGTTAATTTCTTTGCTGGGGGCATTACTGCTTGTTGCTTCTGTCTTTTTGGTGTAGGAGAAGGTGTCGGTGAAGGTTTTCTCTTCCTCTCAACTCTCTTGAATACTGCAGGTATGTCACTTTCTAAGGAAGTTCCCATTAGTGAAAGGTGCGTTTCCGGTTGGATTGCTTCTAACTCACCTTCTGTTATACCGGTTTGCTTTAGCACATCTTCTTTAATAGCTTTTGCCTACCGGGTTCCTTTTCTAATAGTTTGCTCAACCTTTTTAACTCTTTTCTTTGATTGAAATTGACTTTCTATAGTTTCAGCATTGCCAAATACTTCTTCTTTAGGTTCCTTAGGAGCTTCTAGGAGGGTTTTTGCATAGGTTTCTATTATGTTGTCATCAGTCTCATACCCCATTTTAGTGACCCAGATGGTTCTAGGAACAACTGCCTCCATCCAAATTTCATCTTTCTTTATTACAAAACAAATTTCCTTTTGGTACTTATCCATAATAGCTTGTGATAACCTTACTCTTGTTTTCATTCGAGCTTTCAATGCCTGAAATACTCATTTAAGTTATTTTCCCTGTTCTCTCCCATGTTGTTTAGCAATACTGATAGTTGTTGTCCTACCAGTATATCATATCCAAAATCTTTGGTGCCAATACCAGGTACTTGTTTGGTTATATATAGCATCAGACAAACAAGTAGGTTTCCAAATCTGAATGTTCTTTTCTTGCCTTTCTTTATCTTTCCCAAATTATCAATCAGTTCATCTTTAAGCCATTCACATATGTCTATCCTTGCATTATTATTTACCATATCATAGGCACTTTTAATGCATAGGCTAGAAACTGAGTTTAACCTATTTGCATGTGTAGTCTTGTAACCTAAAATCATATTGATAGATTTGACATTGATATCCGTTACATCATTTACCCTTAGTGATATCTTGTCAGATGTTGCACCGGTTAGTTTTGTCACTAAATCATTTGAGACCTTCTTAGTTTTGTCAAGTCTGTTGCCAGTGGAGGGTAACCCTATCGCAACCTTTACTGCTTCTTTAGCAATCTTGTGAATAGAGTCCAACCAAAAGAATTCACCATGAACCTTGCTTAGCACAATTCTTACGATATCCTTGGGGAAATCCGAGATACTAAGAATTTTTGTAAAACGTAGGGTTTCTATTATCTTGTGTTCAATTTTGACATTTTCGGATTCATCACAAATTATAGATTTATACATATTCTTAATTTCCTCATCACCTAGTTCATCAGTATGATAGTGTATATACATTCTAGGGTCTTCAACATATACTACCCCTTTAGGTATTTGAGAAAATGCACCTAAACTATCATCTTTCTTTGCAATTTCGGGAACTAGCTAGAATACGGGTCTAGGGTGTTTAATAACTTCAACAACAGTAGGGTTTGCAATAAATTTAGGAGTATATGAGGATGCCATAGCTATAAATACCTTAATCTGCCTTAGGGATGAAAGATTTGATAGTTTGCTTTGCTTCTTTGCTTGGAATGCCTTTGCTCGGGATTTTTGCACTCTCGAAGATTTGAATGCTCGGTGAAATGAAAATGGAGCCAAAATACTTGTTTTATAATGTTATTTTCTTCACCTGCCAGATTTAATGCTTGTCGATTAAGTCACAACTTAACTTATCTGCCGGTAAAGAAGTAATCTCAACTTCTCACCATCAACCGAGGGAATAATAGCATGTTTTTCATTCAGTTGCTAAACCCTCAAAAGGATTTTCCTTCAATTAGATGAAGAGTCTCCTGTCGGGTGGAGTGTTACTCTGTTCTGTCGGTGGAGGAGTATTCCCATCAACATTTTGTTCTGATTTTTTGATCCATTGTTTTGAGAATTCTTGCTTTACCTCTTCAACATTTTCTTTACCTTTCAAACTAGGACCTTTGTTATTTGTCGGTGAGGACTTCCTTCTACAAATTTTAGCAATGTGTCCAATCTTGTTACAGGCATAACAGGTCACATTATTTTTCTGAATTGCTTTCCCATATCCTATGTCAGTTTGTGTTCTGCGTTGATTAGATAAGTGTCCAAATCTTCCACCAACATATCTTACATTCATTCTGCAATTCTCTGAATTATGACCAACTTTGTTGCATTTGGAACATTGACCGGTGGCTATATTGGTGTTCTGATAATTTCTAGATCTACATTGATTTGCTCTATGACCATACTTGTTCCAGTTAAAGCATTTGCCATTAAATTTATAAGCAATTGGTTGTCTTACCGATTTGCTATGATCATGTGTGTTTGCAGTACTAGAGCTTTTACTAGCTTCAAAGCCAAGGCCATTAGTGTCACCATTAGGTTTCTGATTCTTCAGCATGTCACCAAGTTCTTCTGAGCTTTTCTTGAATTTTTCTTTGTGCTGATTTGTAGTAGCTAGTTCTGTTTCCAAGATTTCTTTCTGTCTCATAAGTTCATTTGAGTCATTTTGTGTGTGCATCAGATTTGTCTTCAGCATATTATTTTCATAACTAAGTCTTGTGTTTTCATTTGCAGCATCATTTAGTCTTCTAGTCAGATCTTCTTCATTTTTTTTCCTATCTTCAATTTCTTTGCAAAATCTCATAGTCATATCATGCATCTCATTTTGTGTTGTACTTATCTCTTGTCTTAGTTAGTTTACTAGATCATTAAGAGTTTCCTTTTCATCTCCCTCTTTCTGCATCTTCTCACAAAGTTCTCTTCTTTTATTCCTTGCTATAGTGTAATTCTCTTGAAGTGCTTGAATGATATCTTGAGCAACTTTTAGATCATCTTCAAGTTTGATATTCTTCAATTTTTCTGTATCATAGTCTGAAAGAGTTGTTTCCAATTGTTTCTTCAAGTTATCCATCTCTATTGGTTGCAAGATCTTCCTTAAGTTGTTATGTTTCTGAAAATAGAGGACCAGGCTCTGATACCAATTGTTAGGATTCCCAAAGATACTGCGAGGGGGGGTGAATCAATATCTGACCAGTTGAAGAATTTACTTGATTGAAAACATGTAAAGTATATCAATACTGTATACCGGTAAACAAAAAATAATGCAGTAAACAAAGATGACAACAACCACATGAAAAGCATACCATAACACAGTAGTTTAAAAAGGAAACCCGGTGTGGGAAAAACCTCGGTGGGATTTGTGACCCACAATATTCGCTTACTGGCCAATAAGTGAATATTACTCTTACAATAGGGGCCCGCACATGCAGGAAGACCAAGTGCCTAGAGCTCACTGATCAAATACAAAATAAGAAGTCACACTGACTTACAAAATGGATTATACAAATCCAATGTCTTGTACTGCTTCAAAATAGCATCTGCTATGCCAGATCCAATACTGGTTTTAGCTCTGCTACATACATAAACCCTTAACCTAAAATTCGCATATTAGGTCTGCATAATTTTGCCTATCTTCTTCTTCTTACAAAATGTTCTACAATGATCTCATACATATATGAGTCATATTACAACTCACCATGTCGGCTTACAATGATTTTACAATTAATTACAAAATATATTTTAAACAAAATTCTTGTCGGCCAGAGTGCCAGTATCCTTCCTTTGTCTGTCAGTGTCCTGTGTGCCGGTGTAGAGTATGTCGTTGCTGGTGCCGATATATTGTCTTGCCGGTATCATGTGATTGAAAGATTGCCATCAATGACAAAACCTACAATCACCTACAATTTCTCATTAGAGTGTGCATTTGCCAACAATATGTAGAAGTGAAAGGAATAACCCGGAGCTCTAATTGAATCATTTTTCTCTCTGTTTCAGGTTATCCCATGGAGCAGACAGTGGGATGCTTGAATCAATGAAGCTGACAAGAAAATATTTCTACATAACTCATCAACCTATCCAACCAATGATAGGTTCTTTCTTTTGTTTCTCCACACATTCTTCTTCTTCTTTTGTATTTATATTTCTATGATCAGTGTGATCTCTTCTCAGCTATTTCCTTGGCTTGTGTGGGATCTTGTAAACAGTTTGCTCTTTATAAATAAAAATGTATTACATGCAGAGGTTTTACTCATGTATGTCTTTCTTGATTTCAATATTGTATATTTGGAAATAAGATACTTGTATGGCATACATG
Organism: Cryptomeria japonica; assembly: GCF_030272615.1. Lineage (NCBI taxonomy): Eukaryota > Viridiplantae > Streptophyta > Pinopsida > Cupressales > Cupressaceae > Cryptomeria > Cryptomeria japonica. Next base: position 244,729,029 of record NC_081405.1, on the reverse strand, counting down.
TTTATTTAATAAAGACAACAAAATTTTGGAAAAAAAATTGTGTACCTTTTTTCTGTAATACATAAAACCTGTAATAGTTAACCAAAAAATTTAGGTGTGGTAAAATTTTGGTAACAGTTTTGGCAACCTCTCAAGGGTGTTTGCTTGCTAAACAGTAGTATCCAGTAAACTAGCATTTCCTTTGGGCATTGAGTCAATTCTGCCCTCTTCAAAACCTAGAATTGCATCTCAGCATACTAAACAAAACTAAAAATGAAACTACAAAGGCTCTACATACAGCTAAGCCTGTACACTGTGCGATCTGCACTTATGGAAAACTGAAACAAAATTGAACTGAACTGATACTGAAAACAACAATGTGCTGGAAGCACTTATTGAGCTAAAAACTTGTTGAAAACTGAAAATAAAAACTCAAATTAGGAAAATTGAAAAATTTGGAGTGTTGAAAAACACTTATTCAAATCAAACTACTACAACTCGGCTTATAGCTAGGCCTGACAAACTGCTAAAAACAAAACTGCAACTATTTTACTATGTACATATGCAAACTATTAGTACTCAATAGCATAGTTTGAGGTGAATCCCATTTATAGGGATTGGCAACACCTCTCCATCCAACTTTGCAAGCTAGAATGCATTATTTTGTTTGCATTATGTGATAACATATGGGCCATCCCACATGGCATCAAACTTGGTATGTCTACCGGGTCAATTTTTTAGCTCATCTCACTTGAAAACAGGATCACCTTGATTAAATATGTGTGGTACAACTTTCTTATCAAAGGTTCTCTTTATCTAAGCATGATGAACTTTTAATTTTCTGTATTCTTCCTTACAAGTTTCTTCTAACTTCATAAGCTGAGAAAGCCTAATCTGCATTAGCTTCTCCTCAAGTAGCTCTAGCTCTATTACATAATTTAAAGTTGGCAATTCAACTCAAATAGGTAATTTGGCTTCTTTGGTATAAGTTAAAACATAAGGAGAGTTACCTATTGATCTCTTTGGTGTAATTCTATCAACCCAAATGGCTAACTTGAGCTTTTCGTGCCAAGTTCTCTAATTCTCAACAATGGTCTTTTTAATGATGTTGATCAAGTTTTTGTTAGTTGATTCGACTTGTCCATTACCCTGAGGGTAATAATTGGATGAGGTATTAAAATATATATTGTGATTAACTGACCAATCTGAAGCTCTAAGACCAATGAAAGCTAAAGTGTTATCAAAAATGATTGATTCTGGGGTACCAAACCTGGACAATAAGTCTTGGTAGAAGTTTAGGACATAAGTTTCATTAGCTTCTTTCAATGGAACTGCTTATGTCCACTCTGTGAAATAATCAGTTATTGTAGGAATTCATTTGTGACTTGCACTAGAAGGTGTATTAATAGGTCTTATAAAATCAAGCCCCCACTTTGCAAAGGGCTTCTCAACTTCAATTGTTTGCAAAGGCAAGGCTGCAAGCTTTTGTTTGCCTGCAAATAATGAATATTTTTCACACTTCCTCACCCATGAGTGAGCATCTTTAAACAAATCAGGCCAATAATAACTAGCTCTCATAATTTTCAGAGCTGTTATACTTGCTGCAAAGTGACCTCCAGCAGGTCCATCATGAAATTCTTTTAAAACTCTTTCAATCTAATCTGGCTCAATGCATCTTAATAGAATATTATTTTAGTCTTTTTTAAACAAAATACCATCTATTAAAGCATAAGAAATGACTTATAGCCTGAAATACCTTCGTTTTGACCTTTCTAAACCTTTTAAATAGTCACCAACTTGTAAATAAGAGGCAATTTGTTGATTCCAAGTGGTTGGTACAGGTGGGACAACAGGTTGTTCTTCATTTCTGAGTGTTGTTTCAATTTGTTGCTCGTCTTCAATGTTGTTTTATGTACTTCCAGCAAGCTATTCACACAAACCCTTGCCTCTAACTAGCTTGGTTATCTTGATTGAGATGTCATATTCCATTACCTTGGTAATCCAACCCACCCTTTTGTCATTTATGTCCTTGCTAAGCAAATACTCTTTCACTGTATGATGAGCAACCATGAGCTGAATCGTATTGTTAGAAAGCATGTGCCTGAATTTCTTAAGGCTTCTTATAACAACTAACACATGTTTTTCTACAAATGATTATCTAGTTTCATAATCATATAGAATCCAACTAAAGTAAGCAATTGGTTGTTCTAAGCCTTCATCATTTTGTTGACACAACATTGCAAAAATAGTATCCTCACTCCCAAAAGCATATAGAATAATTTTTTTCTTAAAATCAGGATTAATGAGAGCAGGGGTTGCTGCAATTGCCTCTTTAATTTCTTCAAAACTATTATTACATTCCTTAGTCCACTAAAAAGGAATATTTTTCTTAAGGACAACTCTAAGTGGTTGCATCAATGCTGCAATATTAGGAATAAACCTTCTGATAAAGTTAATCCTACCTATGAAACTTTGGAGTCTCTTCTTAATGGCAATGCAAGTATGGTTGTGATCCTCTCGGAGTCTATTGAAATGCCATGTTTAGAAACAATATATTCCAACAATTTGCCTTCATGGACAACAAATATGCTTTTCTTGGGATTCAATGAAATGCCATACTCCCTGCATCTTTCAAAAATCTATCGAAGATGGCCAAAATGTTGATCACCATTCTTTGAAAAAATTGTTACATCATCTAAATAAACCAAAACAAACCTGTTAATTAGGCCATGAAATGCTATGTCCATTGCACGCTGAAATGTTGCCCCTGCATTGGATAATCCAAATGACATTTTGTTATAAGCTATTGTACCCCACTTGGTGGTAAATGTTGTTTTGTACTAGTCTTCTTCTTTGACCACAATTTGGTTATATCCTGAATAACCATCAAGTAATCAGAACCTCTCTGAACCTAAAACAACCTGCAAAATTTGTTCCATTGAGGGCTGTGGATAATGATCTTTCAAGGAGGGCATGTTTAAGTCCCTAAAGTCAACACATAACTTGATTTCACCATTATTCTTCCTAACAAGAACTAGATTAGAGACCCAAGATGTGTGCTTTATGGGAAAAATGATGTTTCCTAGAACAAGTTTATCTAATTCAGTCTTCATTAGATGTTCTAATTTTGGATTCAAAGGCCTTTGTTTTTGCCTTGCTGGTTTTGAATTCTCAACCAGCTCAATGGTATGCTGAGCTAAGTGAGGATCAAAACCTTTAAGATCTTCATATCTCCAAGCAAAAATATCATTAAACTCTTGACAAAGAAGAACAAAAGCATGTCTTTCTTCAAGAGTACATACCTTGCAAATTTTCAGCAGCTTATCTTTGAAAATCTGAATTGATTAATAGTGTTCCTCCTTTATGAACAATCTGCCTTTATCTTTTCTGACCCGATGATCCGTGTTCAAAATATTCTCAAGGATTACCAAACCTTTGGGCAACTTATTAGTCTTCAATTGTAGGAACTGATTTTCATATTGTTGATTGAATTTATGTTGATTTCCAACAAAAAATTTAGCCTCTTCAATCAGAAAATTTGAAATTTGCTCATCTGATTCAAAAACCTGCCAAGTAACATTGTTATCTGGGACTGAAGGTCTTATAGAAATCTTTACATAATTCTGTCTTTTCACATTTTGAAGCTCTTTTGGGATATCAAATTATGCATCAATGGCTACAAGCCTATCTGCTTCTTTATTTTGACTTCTAGGTATGGACAACAGATTAAATGCATCAAAATCTTCATTTAAATCCCAAATTCTATGCTTGTACATCTTCAAAACATCATTTTTGGTGACATGGATATTTCTAACTTGGTTCACAACTAGTTCATTATCACCAAAACTTGTAAACAGCTAACTTTTTTCTGCCTAGCCCATTCTGAGCCACGTGCTAATGATTCATACTCAGCTATATTATCTGTACAACTAAAAGAAAATCTGAAAGCAGTATAATATTTCATACCTTCGGGTGAAACAAACATAATACCACCTCCAGAACCATTTTTACCTCTTGAACCATCAAAATAGAGCTGCCAAACCTGATTTTTCTGTTGTCCTGACTGCTGGTCCAGTGAAATATCATCCTTTTCAAGCTTAGAAATAAAAACATCCTCCTCATGAATCATATAAACACCAAGACCTATTTCATCCATGCTGATGAAAGGATCTTCTGTAGTATTTTGGGCTGCCCACTCATCCAAATTGACATCAGGTATGCCTTGAACAAGTGTATCTGGATCTTGGATAGGTGGTAGCTCATCATGGTCTCTGACAACAAGATTTGCATTTATAGAACTTGGGGTGTATGGTTCTAAGTGGCAAGTGGCTTGAGGTTCTGACTTAATGGTCACATTTGTGCCATAACGGGTTCTGAAAAACAAGAGAGACCAATCAACAGAAAGGTATCCTCCTAATTTTGCTTTGAAATCTCTAGATAGGCAGATAGAAAAGTTTGGAGGTAAGTCAGCTTTGTACATGTCCCAAGGTATTACAAAATTGGGACAAGCACGCAAGGTCGAACCAAGATCTTTGACCAATCCAACTGACTTAACTGTTGTTCCATCTAATTGTACAACTCCTCTAGAAACAGGCTCATAAATTAGACCAAGTTTATCTGCAAGGTCTTTGGGTATAATTGAAATACTGGCTCCTGAGTCTATCAAGCAATTGTGGACTAGATGGTTGTCAATTATCAATGTTATGAAAAATGGAGGAGCCTTTGGTGTTTGGATTGGCCAAGTATTCTTGACTGGGATATCGTTAGCTAATGCAACCCTAGACTGATCTTTCTGAGGCTCATTGGTAAAGGAAAGATTATCTAATTGTTACCGCAACATTTCCTTTTGCCCAGGAATTTGCAAAGAATCATTCATTGCCATGAAAACGGTGGTTTTTTTCATAGATTCAACAATATTAAACACCACCAACCTTTTGTTGTACTTTTGGAACAACATGGTCTAGTTGAGCTGGTTTTAACTGAAATTGAACTTTCTGTTGTTCTTTAGGTGTTGCAGGTTGCACATTTTGGACATGTTGAGCTATTGTAGTAGCTTGGTGACTTGAAGAAGCTTGTTGTTTTCCTTTATTTGGCTGTTGTCTCGACTTATCTTGTTACTGTCCATTATTTACAGCTTGTTGTTGATGATTTGTAGCTTGTTGTCCAATGTCAATAGCATGCTTTTTTGACCTTGTATTAGCTGCGATAGGTGAATAAGGTCTATTTTGTGCTTGTGGATGATTAACTCCACAAAATTGCTCACCATGTCAATTCATCATAGCCACCTTAGGACCTTCTGGTTCCTCGTTTATACCTCCATCTTGATAAGACATGTTATTTTGAACCATCAAGGCTTGTGATTGAGTATTCATTGCATTTTGGCATGATGCCTGACTATGAGGTTGTTGGCATGGAAAACACCAATCTTGTGCCATGTTGATCTGAATAGGAACAATTTCTTTCGAATTGTTGGTAGTATTATGATTATATTGTTGATTCTACCTGTTGTTGTACTTCCTCATTTGATTCTAAGCATCAACTTGCTAGTTGGGCCTATTGGGCTGATAAGGAGCTTGATATGGGGCTTGATACTTTTGATTTTGGGTTTGGTTTTTCTTGAGACTCACCAATTCATTGCCAAAATTCTATATAGTTTGCTGAATTTGGTGATTTTCCTCAACATTCTTTATAAACATCTCCTTTAACTCTTGTATTTGCTTTGAGGAGTCTGAAACAACATTATTTTGAGCATAATTCTGATAACCTAGTACTAGAATATTGTGTATTGTAGCTATAGGAGGTATTTGTAAAGGCATCAATGGCTGGATATCAGGAAAAATAGGCATAGGAGGCCTAGGGACAATTTTACCAGCTTGTATAAGGTTGTTTTCTGCTCTAATAGATACATCATAAGCTGCTGGTAATGTAACCCAACCCATAGACTGAATCATAACAATAATATCGTTGTTTAAAGCTTTCAAATAGTATAAAAATGCATGTTCAGGAGAGGCTTTTACCACCGTAGGAATTCTATTACAGGTTCACTCAAAACGGTAATTGAAATCCGTCATTTGCTTTTGCATTGCTCTCTTGATAGTGGTCATCTTCTCAACTAATGACAGGTGATCTGATTTATCTACAAACTACTTTGTCGTCTTATCACCCAAACCATCCCAATCGTTAACTGAATTAATTAGCAAACCCCTGAACCATTGAAGTGTTTTTCCTTTGAATGATGCTACCAGTAGCCCGAATGCTACGTTCTCTTGGGTTATATGTTGAACTGCACACAGAGATGCAACATCCCTTATGTGCTCAATGGGTGTGATGTGGTCTTCACCAGTGAAAATAGCCAGACTTTTCAGAGCTGCTCCTGGTATAGGATCGTGTTGGGTCAAATTCAAAGGGCTACCTCCATTGAAGGGTACAAAAGCATGTGCTCTTGGTACGACCATTGGAAATACTGGAGGGTTTACTGGTGGATTCTGGGCAATGGATGGTTGAATTGGGGTTGATGCAAAAAGAGGATTTATGTGGGTGGCAAAATTAGGATGAGAATTAGGTAGAGGAGAAGAATTAGACAGAAAATCAAAATTTGGAATTTCAAGAAAAACTTCAACTAATGAATCTGCTCTAAATTCAATTGTTGAATTTGTTGTTTTTTCTGTCTTTTTCGCTTTCCTTAACTTTCTTTGTGATGATGGTAGCTTAATATGCTCAACCGGATCCTTGCTCTGTCTGGTTTACTACTTTCTCATATGTTGTTAAGACTTGTTCTATACATAAAACTAAAAAATAGAGTCGCCACGTACTTAGAAAAATAACCTCAATAGGCTGTAATACTGTTGTCAATACCAAAACAACAACAAAAATGAAGCTCTTTTGAGTTGTAACGGCTCAAACGAGTCCCACCAGACTTGCCAAAAACTGTTGTCACAGAGGATTGCACCCGTGATGCTAAGTGTGAAACCAAGAAATCCTGTAAAACATGGAAACACCTTCAAGCTTGTGGGTTGCTCAAAGTGAAGGTGAATCTCCAGGTTATGGGTCGGCTTCCCTTGAATCCCTCCTAAAACTAAACTATTGATGTGGAAAAGAGTGAGAAATACTCTGAAAATATTGAAATTTGCAATTAAACTAGAAATACTCTCCAACCACATAAACATTGCCTAGGAAGGCTAAGGAAATCATAAACTTGGTAGGAAAACCAGTTTCACAACCAAATTGACAATCATCTCTTCTACACAACCTGAAACTTGTGATTCTATGAAAAGCAAGGATACATGCAACATGAAAGAAACTGAAATTCAAAGGCTTTTATATCAAAACACGGTAAATTTCTATCAAATTTGCATAATGAACATGCATAATTACCAAGGCCAACTAATGAAAACTCTGTAATATCAAAGGAATCCTGCTATATAAAACTGAAAATAAACTATAGTGCTGAGATACATTGTTTTTTTTTTTAAAATGTGTATGCAAAAAAGAAAGAACCAGAGGGAAAAAGGAGGAGAGAGATAATATATAGAACCCATCATGTACATCTCCTCCAAAACCCTAAAAATAAAAAACTGCATGAGAAAAAGCCTTGGGCAAATTTTTCCAAAATAGCCTAAAAAACTCATGTGAAACTCTGCCAAAAATAGCCTCCAATGCTCAAAATGGGACCCCAACTGATGATGCATGAAAAAGACCCACTATGCTAAATTAGAATTGTCAATCTGCTACCAAAAATAGGTCCACTGAAAAAGCAAACTCCCAGTCCAAAAATCTGCATGTCAAGACACCAAGAATAGCTCCTTTGAAAAGCAAATTACCTCTCTGAAAAATATGCATGTCTCTGAGCCAAAAATAGCTATAAAAACCCCTCCCTTTTCTGAAAACTACATGAGCAACACCTTACTAAATATAACTCGAAAAAACCTCCTTCCCTTAAAAAGCATGCACTTCACTGAAATTCTGCATGTAATTCGTATGCTTTCTTCTCTCTTTCAATAATAGCTTTATTCGAATAGTTAAATAAAACAATTTATTTTATATAATTGTTGAAAAAAAAACTATTTTATTAATTTCCCTTAAATAATTCATAATTTAATATAAATTTATTAAGATTTTATAAAAATAAACCTTTCAATAAATTTATATTAAATTATGAAATTACAATTTACATCATAAGGAAATATATGATATTTATTATAATTTAATATATATTAATTAAAGCTTTTTATATTTTAAGCTTTAATTAGTATACATTAAATTATAATTTAAATAATAAAAGAACTTTAGGTTCTTTTGGCCCTATAAACATGGGCTTACAAAGGTGAAGCCTAGGTTAAATGACATAAGTTCATTTCCACGACAGTCATTTGGCACATGCAATTTGTTTTCTTTAAAAAACAAATAAAAGATAAAAAGAAAACCACTCATAAAAAAATTCAAACCCTAAAACATTATTTCATTCTTTGATTTTCACTGAAGGAGACTCAACGGCCTTGCACTCTGTGGGTGATTTCAAACTAGGGTTTTTAACTGGAGCTTCTTTGACTTTTTGCATGATCAGTATGTGCCTTATTTCTTTATTCTCTATTGTTATGCCGTGAGTTTTGGCTAAAAGAAAAGCTATAGGAATGTATGAAATCTTTATCACGTCTCTTTTTATATATTTAAGAATGTTTTGTGTTGTGGCCGGTCACTGTAACCCTTGACTGAGACTGATCCTTAATGGCTCTTGGTGTAAGCTGCTTCTCTTTCTCTGATGGTGTTTGACTATGAATCTGCTTTAAACTGCTGCAAAACTAAACATTCTTAGCTCTTGAACTGAAAAAAAAACAAAAAAACAATGCCTCCAAAGGTCATCAACTCCGTTCAAAGAGATTTTACAAGGTTGTCCATTATTGGAAACACTGTCTCTTAGGAAAGTCGTTGTATACATCTTTGAAATGCTGATGTGAGTGCTTTTGACTCAAATCTGCCCCTTAAAGTCTTGTGGCCTTGGATTGCCATGACTGGGCTTTCAACAGTGAATACGAAGCTCCTTCACTATTTGGACTGTTATTGATGCTTTGATTTCTTATTATTTTGACTGTGGCTGCTATGAAGGTGATCATTGTGAATAAAGATTTGTTGCTTTGTATCTTCTAGAAATGGCTTTTTGATGGCTCTGAGTCCTTCATACCACTGTGATGAGTTCTTTGTATTTGAGTGATATTATCTCTTGAAACTTTATCTCCTGTTGTGTTTGAGATGTCATTGGTAGGCTGCTCTTGATCTTTATTGTAGACAAAACCAAGGGAGTGTCTTTTCATTCTGTGGTTTGCTCAATCTTATTCCTTTTGGCTAATGGCTGCTAGGAAATAATGGGCATATGCTGTTATTGATTGCTTCTGCACATAAAACCCTCAATGTTATATGCACTATTAAATCTGAGACTATCTTTTTAGCTATTTGAGCTATACTTTTGGAACTTTAAACGCTTTTATTATTGCGCATCCTTGTGTGTTGTTGTTAGGTCTAAGATAATCTTATGGGTTACCATTTGATATTATGCACTTTGAACTGGTGAAGATATTTCATGAAATACAAACTGGGTTCGCACTATATTTACTGGGTTTTTTCATCTTATAGTTCGCTAATTTTTGTGAAAACTTCATCCAATTTGAAATCTGGGTTTGTTAGAAATGTTGGAATCAGCATGACTATATCATGGGTGAATATGATATGCTATGTGACTTTTGATGAATGCTTTGTGATTTTCTACTGTTAGTCATACGAATGCTGCTACTTTGACTGTACTTGGATATCTTGGGATCCTTCATCACTTTAGCTTGTGGCTCTAATTGATACTCGTGATTATTATTTATTGGCAAGCATCATTTACCCATTGATATGACTGCAATCCTTATCTTGAAACTTTTGATAATGATCATTAATCTTTGCATGATAATATTTCTTACGGAGACTATGAAAGGTTGTGATTGCTTCTCATGTCATCATTGTGCTCTCTTAGAATAGTTGGTATCACTCTTGCAAAAGGTTATGGTAGAAGTTCCTCTGCAATTATGAATGCACTTGACTCTTATCAAAACTATCATAGTATTTGGAATACCAACGATTACAAAACTTGAAGCTTTATATGATCTTTGAGACTGTTTATATGAGGATTGTTATATGCAATAACAATATTGACCACTTTTTTAGCTCTTACTTCATTTATTCATAAAACCCTTCTCTTATCTTATTCATTGCTTCTCAAAATTATTATACAGCCCTGTGATGGCATGGTTGAAGTCATGTCTTCTGACAGTGAATATATTCTTTGATGACCTTTTAGTTTGCTGCTCTCAAGACCTAGTACTTTAATGGTATTTGTTCTTTGAGACTACTACGTGTCTATGCCACTTATTAGTTTTCAAGGAACTCTTTCTTTGACCCCTATCATTGTATTTGACAGTGATTTTAAACTCGTCTCAGACTTTCTATATCCTTATTTATGCAGTTTGGACTAAACGACAGCCACTATCTCTCCTTTTGTTACTGTATGTTGGTACTTTCTATCATTCTTTTGAAGCCTTGAATTGATCATGGTCTCAGGTATGCACCGTGACTATTTCTACTTTATTGTGGCAGTGTGCTTATTCTCTTTTGTTCATTAACCTGTATTAGCCCCTTGTAATTGCCTTACTATTTTGAATCTTAGATGATTGTATGCTGATAATATGATATATCATTGAGCATTAGATCTTCCTCTTTTGTGTAAAAGATTTTTTTTTTTGCTCAAAAGGAACTGCAAACTGTAATGTTTCTTTTTATTGTGTAATTTCCATGTATCTTCATACCTAGGGTTTTGGAAAAACATCATGCCTACATACAATTTTCTGTTCATTTTGGCAAAACCCATGTTATTTTCATGTCACTACTTTGAATGAGCTCATGGTATGTGGCTAGTATGCTTTATGAAGCTGCTACAGGCTGAGTTTTGACTGTATTTTTGCATAGTGATTGTCCTCTTTAGTAGTGAGTTTCCTTTTGAATGTTGCACCTTTAGACACTATTGATACTACTTCCTCATTCTTACTTTTGTATCATTATTGGTATGATTTTTCATTGATTGTGACTGTACAATGACTGTTGACTGATGAATAAGGTTGTTACTCCATCCATGTTGTCATAAAATTCTCTTTAACAATGTTGCTTCTATGATTTCTAAATCACTGTTTCTTATTGTACTGCTATAGTGAACAAATACTGTATAAAAGGCTTTGGTATGAACTATATTTTCAATTTGAAATTAATCACTATCTACATTTTAGACAAGAAGATTATCCATATTGTTAATGTTAGGTCACTGTGCTGCTTCTTGACAGTGACTGCTTCTTGTGTGATCTTTTGAGCTAATGTAGGCACTGTTTTGAAATGACACTCCATTTCTAAAATATAGATGCTCTGAATGCTAATGATTTTTTGTTGCTATCATACTGTCTCAGACTTGTGCTCTTTGCAACTCACAGTGCACCGCTTTCTTGAGACTCTGACCTATGCATGTGTATTGTACTATGACACCTCATGACTGATTTTTGTTCATAGATGACTGTATACTTGCCTTTTTCTTTGTTAGATGCATTAATACATGATGACCTTAGCAGTGAAATCACGGTCTTCTCATTTTGGTAGTTCATCCTACTGTAAATTCATTGTCATAAAGCCTTTCCTTTTTTATTGTCTATTGACCTGTGGGGAGCCAATCTCTGTCTAATGTTCTGATTCTATTTCCATTGTGCTATGGACATCTATCCAAGTCTTCTGATTTCTTTTGTTGGTCTCTAGGAATCAATAGTCAGTTATGCCAGTTCTTACTAAGTTGAGGTTTTTGTTTTATATTTTATGAAAACTAAGGAAATCCCAGCCCTAATGTGACCTCACATATTGCCCTTATTCACATGATGACACTATTCAATTTTTGATCCGTGAGTGTTACCAAGTTCATGTTGTATATACTGTCATTGGATGACAGTTTGTACTATCATTGAATGAAAGTATGTGGGATCATGGCTTGATGTACTCATTATTTGATAACTAGTTAGTGTCACCTTGTGGGTGACGACATGTATGCTGAGCTCAACCGCTTCAGGAGCCCATTTTAACCCACATACATGATATTTCTGAAATGAAACCTGTATCTACACATGAAACAAACAAGTTAGATAAGAACATGGTTCTTGCTGATATCTCATGGCATCTTTTTTGCATTGATCTGCTCTGTTATGGAAATGATATAGCAGTGTGGGCACACTAGGAGTAGCATAGTGTATGTAGGAGTGATAGGAATAACCCGGAGCTCTAAACGAATCATTTTTCTCTCTGTTTTAGGTCATCTCATGGAGCGGACAGTGGGATGCTTGGTTCAATGAAGTTGACCAAAAAATCTTTCTACAGAACTCATCAACCTATCCAGGGAATGATGGGTTCTTTATTTTCTTTCTCCATACATTCTTTTGCTTATTTTGTGTTTATATTTCTATGATCAATGTGATCTCTTCTCAGCTATTCCCACGACTTGTGTGGGATCTTGTAAACATTTTGTTCTTTATAAATAAAAATGTATTACACGTAGATGTTTTACTCATGTATGTCTTTCCTGATTTCAGCATTGCATATTTGGAAATAAGATACTTATATGGCATACATGTTTATTTAACAAAGACAACAAACTTTAGGAAAAAAATTGGGTACCTTTTTTCTATAATACATAAGACTAGTAATAGGTCACCAAAAATTTTAGGTGTGGTAGAATTTTTGTAAGAAGTACACTTTTGGTTCATCATTTGCCCATGCTTCTAATACCATATTTGTATCCATGGTCCTTTCCATCTTATTTACTTCAATGTCACCTTCTAAATTAGGCTCTTCCCAAACTTCAGTGGTAGATAGGTTTTTTATAGTGTTTATATTTCTATCATTATCCTCATACTCTTCCACTTTGACTTCTTCCACATAGGACTCACAAGGATTCTTCCCCAAAGGAATGTGTACTATCCCCTAGTGTCTACAAATGCTATTTCTTTCATTTTGGCATCTATCACTCATTTCAAATCAACACACTATATCAGTCCTAGAAATGTGTTAAATAAATCAAATACCTCCTTCACTATCACTACCTCAAAGCCTACATATTTCTTTATTGCATGCATATTGACTTCTACGTGCTTCTAGGTTCGTAGTGTCTTTATATCAATTCCACCTGCTAGGATTATGTTGTAGGGAGTTGGTTCAAGTGTCGACTTCCCCAAGTATTCCCATACCCTCTTCGAACATAGGTTCATATCTACCCCTAAGTCCATCATAACTTTATTGATTCACTTGTGATGATTATAGAGGTCAATCATAATTGGTCTAGTCTTCTAGTGTTTTCCTACTATCTTGAATTGCAGTGCTAACTTCATATTCCACTACTTTTTGAATTCCTTCAATTTTGACCTACTATATCAGGTTGTCCTAAGCCAATACTATCTATTATATTTGCTTGAGAACTCCCACTTCTTGCTCAGTGAAATAATTGGTTTTTTCCTCCTCTTTGTTTTGTTCTTCTACTATCCTCTCGGTTTGCTCAATGAATTGATAATGTTTCTATTTGGTAGGGAAGATCACTTCCTCCTCTTCTAATCTCTCATCTTCAATTGTTACTGCCCACAACTTGGCAATATTAGTTCCATTTCTAGTTACCATTTCCACAGCTTGGCAATATTAGTTCCATTTCTAGTTAGCATTTTGGATTACTCTTCTCTAGTTAAGGTTATATGTGGTAGTCATCTTCTTCTATGCTACTCTCTTCTAAAGTCTAGCCTACATCTACCTAAGCTCTAAAACATCTCCTTGTTTCTTCTAGAGGGGTCTTTCATACCTTGTGGAGAAGCCTATCATTTGATCTTTTTAGATCATCGCTTTGGGGGGTTGGTGTCACACTTTTATAATGTTGGCATGCATTATCACAATTAAATAGGTCATGGTCTTCCCAACCATAAAATCCACACAATCATCTTTTCTCCCCTCTGCTCAATTGAGTAATATCATTTCTTACCAAATTTGAAAAATGTAGCATCTAATCACCTTCCTCTTCATCAACCTTGGCCATTTCCTCTGTAATATGATCCATCATTATTGTAAGGCTCTTGATTTTGTATTGTGTTGTCATTTCTTTGGTTCTAACTCCTCAAAGTGGGTGCCAACTTCCTAAATAATAGGAACATGTCACAGTTAACTCAACAATGTCAAGACACATGTCACCAAAGTGCACCTCTGAGAAGTTTTTATGAACTCCTCTCTCCAAATGAGCCCCCAAGTGACAAGTGGTACTCTATTAAGATCTCATCACTTAGTATGTGGGATTCTCCTCCCATATGGGCCCCACAAAGTAATATGACAACCTATAACGTTTACACTTAGGATATAATGAATAAAAGGTGTGTGTCAACCCTATCAGTAGGAGTATTTGGGATCAATGTATTGGATGGGAGTTCTATAGTGGTAGCAAATCTCATCTCCTAGCAAGTTCCAAAAACTTATATCTCTAGTTAAGATTCATTAATTGTTTGAAGCATTTAACTGGATTATCCACTTAGTCAAGTGATAATTTGAGATCCATTTTTCCACCACTAATACATCAAATATAATTAATAAATAATGATAGGAATCTAAAAGGCTAGAACACCTTAATCCCAACACTAACAACATGACTTGGTAAGGTACTCATGTACAAAATCTCACAGATGGAATAAAGGGGAAAACCCAATAGGAAAAAAATTCCTCCAAAAAAGATAACTATATACAAAGGAAAGAGGACTCAAGACCCCACAAGGACAACTTACTTCACCCTAAACATTTGGCACAACACAACATAGTGAGTTGATGCTCAAGGTTTAGAGAAGATTTTTGCAACCTTATTCTTAGTGCATAAGTAATCTAAGGATATAACATCATCCTGGGCAAGTTGTTGAATGAAGTGCATATGAATCTTGATGTGCTTTATCTGTTGATTCTCAACTAGGCTATGTGATGCAGAGAGTCTTGGAGCCTAGCTTGTTTCACCTTCTTGAGTGACTTGTCCTACTCAACCCTACAACTACTCAAGTCCTTCCTATGGCACTTGGTAAGGGTTATGACAATGAGACCTCCAAGGTCTAAATCTTCTTTACTTGCCTCGTAGTTATAGCCAATGGTTTCTAGACAATCAACTCCTACACTTGAGGTTGTCACCTCAGTTACTCACACTCACCTCTCCTGGGCTCCAACCACTCCTACTAGGATCTTAACACACCAACTCTTCTTATGGTTTCCCAATGCATTAATAAGGTGTCTTCATTGTGATTTGAAGTTTAAGACTCACCAACTCCATCACGGTGGTTTCTCAAGCCTTCTAGGTCTCTACCGGCACCTAAATAGGCCTAATTGCATTATCCCTCCTTAAGTGGTTTTTGGGGTTTAATTTGCAAAAGTCCCAAACAGGCCTAGGAATAAATCATGGATTCGGATACCCTTTTGGAAGTTGTAGACAATACTATAAAAGTGCATTTGGGTTGTCCGTAAAGGTGTGGTTTCCAATGCTTCACTAATTTGTGGGGTTTTAGGCTTAACCAGTGGATTGACAAAATTGGTCGAGAACCTTTCACCATTCAAAAATCCTACTCTAAACACCTTGGGAACCTTCAAGGAAACTCTAAGGGATTTCCATACATATGCCACTTGGGCCTGCATCAATCTCCAAGTGCTCACAAATTGCACTTTGCTTACTGTCCTAACTCACCTACTCCCAACGGTGAGCCTAGGTCTTCATTGTTTCTCCTCCTCTTGGACCTGCAACATCACACACCCTATTCAAAAACTATGTACAAACCCTAATCTAGCATTATTAATGATTTCAACAAGTGCCATCAAAGAATGCCTAGGCTAGAGCCATTTCTTGCTCTTAAACCCTACTTGCAAGGGTTTTGCTCCTAGTTGCAAAGAATGAGAGAAATCTTTACAACCTGGAACAATCAAACCTGCAATTCAACCTTCTTGAAAGCAAATACAATGAGCATACAAAGATGGCAATGAGTTTTACACCATCTAGTCTGTATTGGCAATGAAAACAAGACAAAACTATAAAAAACCGATGGAAACAAGATTGCTTCACAAACCAAAAACTTGCTCTTCCATTTTCCAATCCTCCAACCCGTACAATGAAGTGAAATTTGGCTTATATCCACTAGTTTAGTTGGTTCAACCAACTACCTAATGCCCATAACCAAAAATGCAAGTTTTGCAAGAAATTGCAAAAATGTTGCTCAACAACTTTTGACAACTTTTGCTCCAGGATGCAATTTTGCATTCTATTGCATTATAAGAGTCTTGAAGGTCCTCAAACACCTTACAGGACCTAAACACAACTCAATTGACTCCTAATTCATGAATACATTTGTCTGGAGTATTTTGCCTGTGAACTACCTAAGCAATTCACTTCTCAGGCTAGCAACATCCTGAGCACAATTGGCTCAAACCAGAATTTGGACAACTCAAGCATGGATCTACTAAGTCCTCAATGGTTGGTCCATTATTACATCACACATTACACACAAAACTAAAAAAAAATCAAAGCTTACATTCTTGGAGTGCTAGATGCCCTGCACCACTATGTCAAATATGAATTGCATTTTGGTTATCACACCAAAGTATAATAGAATTTCACATGTAGATCACCATGTGGATTTTCTCATGTAGATCACCATGTAGATTTTCTCATGTAGATGTTCTCATGTAGATTTTCTCATGTAGAATTTCACATGTAGATCACCATGTAGACAAAAGCTAAAGGTTGCTCCATATAGATTTTCTCATGTAGATCACCATGTGGAAAGGAATTTTTTGTTGGCATTGTGTTGTCATTGATGTCAACCGATATTGTGTTGTCATTGATGTTACCGATATATCCTGTCACCGGTAAGTATGGAATGTTCATCAGTGAGTAAGTATTGGAGACTAGTATAGTATGTCAACCAGTGAGTGATGTGTTGGCAGTGTATGGTTGCCAACCGACGAGCATGTTACCGATAAGAAAGCAAGGTTGCACAAACGGAGAATGTGCAGACAATCGGTAAGCAGTTGGATGTCAATCAACAAGACTCCCACAGGTTGAGGAGGTTATCACAGGATGAAGATATGATCGACAAATTTTGGGTTGTTGCATGTTAGTAAGGTAGACAAAGGGGATGTCTACCGGGTTATGTGCTTGATTGAAGATATATCTGCTCAATGACAACAAAGTCATATCAGTACAATGTCAAAAGCAGAATGAGTGACAAGGATCCACTCTCACCAGGTGATTGGTAGGTTTAGTGCATTGGTTCATCTACTCCCACTGGTAAGTGACAATGTTCTGTGATAAGACAGAGAAGTTAAAGGCAGGTAATTGGGAGCTCACATCAGATGAACAAGTGAAACACAAAGATGGCTCAGGTGCATGAAACCAGAGATGTGCACCGGATCAACAAGAGTTGGCATGTTGAGCTACCAGGACAAAAGAGGAAGAACAAGAAGTGATGTGGTTGCCACTTTGGCAAACCTGTTGAGATGATGTCTGGGCTAACGAAGATGAAGGTAAGGTTTAGCAGCTGCAGACATGGAGCAACTAGAATGCAGATGTAGGTTGATGCATGACAGTTGAAGTTTGATGGTGTGGTGTCATCAAGGTTATTACCGAAATACAGGCAGATGCATTATCAATTGGTAATTAAGTCAATCGGTGAGGTAGCAAAGAGGCAAAGTGAAAAGTTCCTATCTGATGAAGATGAGCTTGTTGTGGATTGACAAGGTTGGTGACCGAGCTGATGTGTTCCACCGACAGGATAGTAAAGTGCAGATGGTTAGGATATAACCGACAGGGTTAGAGAACCGGTAGATAAGCATCAATAGTGTATGTGGTGGTTGGTGACCATACCTGAACCAACATAGTTTGCTGAGGTGGATGTCGACAAAGAAGACACGTATCTAGGTGGAAAACATACAGAGGTTGGTGAAGAGTGCTTCAACGAGGTTGGTGATGAGTCGATCAACATTAAATGAAGACCCCGGATATCACGGGTTGATTGCAAGGCTTTGCGGCTCAAGACAGATCAAACGACAAAGATCTAATTCATTGGCATCATGATCGATGCAGAGTGTTTAAGTGCAAAGCGGATTTGGTGAAGGGCACCACAAATTCATTCATTGCGATTGACAATTGTAGGCCGACAAACAGGTCATGTTTGCTAAATTTAGCAAACTTGTATTGGACGCAACATAATTGGCGTAGTTGAGTGATCTCTTGCAAGGTGTCAATCCCCGAGTAAGATCTGATTGGATTCAATACGGATTGGGTCGGTAGAAGGAACCCTAGCACGCCAAAGGTTGAAGTTACGTTTTGGCAGGAATGCTCACAGATAAATATGTAGATCAAAGATCATAATGGATTGATATGCCAAATGATGTGGTGTCAAATATTGAAGAGCAGAGTGTAAGAGTGCAACAAAGAGCTAACCTGTCAGAGAGTTCATCGAAGCTCATAGTGACTGAGTGTTGGAAGGTAAATCGATAAGAGGGTTTGACAGAGGGTTAAACCGGTGAGGCCAAAGTAACCAGTAAGTTGCTAGAGATTGTAGCAATCAAGTGAACCGGTAGTGTTTCAACTGGTAAGGAGGCAACAGAGTGTGAAGCAGTGCAAAGTGAGAATTGGGGGAGTTCAGGCGAGGCAGAGACTGAGCAAAAGTGGAATCAAAACAGACAGAGGTCGTGTTTGCTAAATTTAGCAAATGTGTACTGGACGCAACGTGATTAGCGGAGTTGAGTGATTTGTTGTAGGGTGTCAATCCCCGAGCAAGATCTGATTGGATTCGATATAGATTGGGTCGGTAGAAGGAACCCTAGCATGTCAAATTTTGAAGTTACGTTTTGGCGGGAATGCTCATAGATAAATATGCAGATCAAAGATCATAATGGATTGATGCTGCTAGATGATGAGGTATTGGATATTGAAGAGAAGAGTGTAAGAGTGCAGCAGAGAGCTAACCAGTCAGAGAATTCATCAAAGCTCATAGTGACTGAGTGTTGGAAGGTAAACCGATAAGAGGGTTGACAGAGGGTTAAATCGGTGAGGCCAAAGTAACTGGTAAGCTGCTAAAGATTGTAGTAGTCAAGTGAACCGATAGTGTTTCAACCAGTAAGGAGGTAGCAGAGTGTGAAGCAGTGCAAAGTGAGAATTAGGGGAGGTCAGGCGAGGCAGAGACTAAGGAAAAAAGGAATAAAAACTGTCAGAGTGAAGAGAACAGACAGATTGAACAGGACCGAGAGAGTGAAGAGTACCAGTGGTGACAAGCAGTAGTGGATCGGTGTGAGCAAAGAACCGACAAAGAACAAAGCAGAGGAACACCGGTTGAGAAGAGTTGAACCGATTGAGTGATTGGATTGTGAGAGGTTACAAAATTCATTTGTAACCGAGTAAGACCTTTTGTGTTGTTTAGAGATATTGTAATCACTGAGTTGGAGCTCGGTGCAGGGGTTGGTGCTCCTTGGGTTGGTGCCCTAAACTTTGTAATCAGTGTTTATTGTGAGGCTAGATTGGAGCAGTAGACTCTAGCAGCATTTCTCACCGAGGTTTTTCCCATGTTGGGTTTTCCTCATATATACGGTGTTATGTGATGTGTATTTGTGTGTTTTGCATCTTGATGTCTTTCCCTATCTCACCAGTATATTTACTTTGTGTTTAAACTGCTAACTGGTACGCATTTAGGATTAAAAAGGGTTAAGTTTGGAAACCACTGATTCAAACTCCCCCTCTTAGTGGCATCTTGTGTTCTACAATTCGTATCAGTTGTAAATGGGCTCTCTAGCCCTGTCAATCCTCCCACCGGTCCTGAGGCAAAAAGAAGATATGAATGCAATGTTGATGCCATGAAAGCTATTTTCAATGGGCTTTTTGTTGATGTTTCTTCACAAGTGGACAGATGCAAGCTGCTCAAACAGTGATGAAGAGGAAACTCATCTATTCATGGCTCATGAGACACAAAGTGAGATGCACACATTAGAAAGTGATCATGCTGATCAGTCCTACCGACAAGATGTGTTTGGCAGCGATGGTGAAGATGATGAAGAAGGTGAAGAAGAAGCTGAAGCTCAAGTTTATCTTGAAGGAGAACTTGTAAGTGCACTCGAGGAGCTTAATAGAGTAAGAAAAGAATACAAGTTGTTCAAGAATGTTGCCATTGTGGAACAAAACCGGTTGATTGAAACTCTGCAATAGTCAGAGTCAACCATTGCAAATCTGAAAGCACAAGTGGATGGTGCAAAAAGGGTGAGTGGTAGAATCAGAATCAGATTTGCATAACAAAAAGTGCAGGTGCAAACATTTGCAATTATAGAGGCCAAAGACAAAGAATGTCAGAACAAAAAAGATGAAATGGAGAATCTCAGGAAAGACCTTGAGAAATGTCAAGATGAGCTCAAGGTGAGGATCCGGTTTGGTGGCAGCACTGATGCCTTGGACAAAATGTTGAGCAAACAAAAACACTCCAAGGATACTAGAGGAATTGGATGTGATGTTGGTGAGTGCTCCACAAGCAAGGATGTCTCCAATAAAGACATTAAATTTTGTCTCCTCAAGTGGAGTTAACAAAGGACAACCTTCACTGTCAGGAATGCTCCAAGATGGAAGATAGATCTAACCACAACCGGTGAAGACAAGAGGATGAAGGTCGGTGCTGCAAGGAGAAACAATGCTGATCCAAAAGGAAAAGGAAAGTTGAGAAAAGATAGCTTCACCGAAAGTAAGAACTTGATAGGACAACCTAGAAGACCTCCAACCGATAGAAGACAAAGAAATGTTGTTGCCCACAAGACAAAGCAAGTGTGGGAAAAGAAGGGATCAGATGAAAGGACTACAGAGCATGGACAACCCAAGACAAATCCGTAGAGAAGTAGAAATGGAGAAGCCAAACCGGTAAGATTGTCTCATGTTTGGCAAAACAAATTTGTGGGTTATAAGCCCTCCTTCTCCGGTTATTGTTTTTCATGCAAAGACTATGGTCATAGGGCAGACGAATGTAAAATGGGGTCTAAGAATAGACAAAGTGCTTTTCCTAAGAATAACAATTCAGCTTGTAAAAGATGTAATGCATATAAGCATAAGACCTCAAAGTGTAGGAACTTGCATATGCTCTCTCTCGGTTATGCTAACAAGAGTCCATTAGCTATTCCAAGAAATGAGAATGTTATATGTTATAACTATAATGGACTTGGCCAAAAAAGTCATGAATGCAGGAACAAGAAATTTCAGTCATATGGCAATCGGTGTAATAGGCATGCTCCATATGGAAGAGGTTTTAGAACATATGAGCAACAAAGACCTGCATGGAACAAAAGGAGAAATGTTCCTAAAAAATCAAGAAATCCATTGAAATCGGTAGTGGGCTACAATAGCATAACCAAAAGAAGATGCTCAAATCGGTTTGATGGAAGGTCCTCCAATCACGTGTCTGGCATGAATGCAGTCTGCTACTACAACAATATTTTTGGAGCGAGAACCAATCAACAAAAGAAAATTAATGTTGCTCCAAGGACTGCAAATGGGAAGAGGAGTGAGACCAAGCAGGTATGGAGGAAGAAGCAGGAGGATATGACAATGGGCAGACACTGTGCATTCAATGCACAAGTGATATCTCCTAAGGCTTAAAGGAGATGCAGGACTTTAAGGGGAGCTACAAATTGTTCATATTATTCACCCCCAATTTTGAAAAGAACAAAATGTAAGGATAGGCTACCACCAGTATGAGGAAAAGATGAGATGGCAGTGTGTGTAATGCCTTGGCTACACATTCACATAGGTGAAATGTTTTACTACTGCATGTATCAATAGATGGTTTAAACTGCTAAATGATAGCAAAGGTTTTTGACACAGGAAGATGGAGGCTAGTGGATAAAGTGCTCCGGTAGAGATATTGGACTGGTAGAGTAAACCGATATGTGTAGTGTGCTACCGGTATGGATATTGACCGGTATTGCAGATTTTGATCTGTGCAATGACTCATGTGGCTTGAAGTGAAGAAGTTATGTCTCAGGTGAAATTGGCGAAGTCCTGAGCGACAATGTGTTGTTCCAGTAGTTGATCTCATATGCATACATCATTATATTTTAACCGGTTTGATAATTGACATGATAGTGATGTGATTTGGCATTGTGGTCATATAAGATCATGTCATAAGCTGTGATGGATGCCATGGAGTTGGAAGATCATCAATAGATCACTTACTTAGCTCTACCGGTACAAGGTGCAAAATGGAGAACCGGTTTAGAACCTGACAGGCAAAGAATACCTGAGATCTATAGTTCAGGGGGAGTTCACAGCCATATTTTATGATTGGTATCAGACATGTTGGACACCAAGGGAGATCAGGTGTCTATGCTGTAGTACAGGCCACCAGGTGAAACAAACAATAGCCTGCTCTACCAGGAGAACAACCTGCAAAGGAAGAGAAAATTCCTCACTCAATCGGTTATGAGCAAAGAGGGAGAGTTACCTGCACAGGAGGAGATTATACAATTGGTATCAGTGTCAGACTCAACACTTGGTATCAACAAATTGGAGTCAGAATAAATTTCTGCATAACGAAGGGGGAGAAGATGTAGCCTGACCGAAAGGTAAGTGAAATTAACTAACACACTTTTCAACAATTGGTATCATATTAGTATATGCACTTGGTAGTAGAGCAATTGGTGTTAGTTGGTGTCAGATCCCTCTATCCCAAGTATTGTTGGTTGAGAGGATACAAAGTAAAATGGCCAAAGGGTAAGCTACAATCGGCAGAATGTTCTGTCAACACCCTTTGTCATTGTGTCAAAGGGGGGAGAGGAAATCAGTATTATACCGGATCCTACATATGCTGACATCAATGCCAAAGGGGGAGATTGTTGGCAGTCTATTGTCATTGATGTCAACCGGTATTGTGTTGTCATTGATGTTACTCGTATAGCCTGTCACCGGTAAGTATGGAATGTTGACTGGTGAGAAAGCATTGGAGACTGGCTGGTATTGTATGTCAACCAGTGAGTGATCTGTTGGTAGTGTATGGTTGCCGACCGGCAAGCATGTGACCAATAAAAAAGCAAGCTTGAGCAAACAGAGAATGTGCAGACAACCGGTAGGCAGTTGGATGTCAATCAGTAGGACTCCCACCAGATGAGGAGGTTATCACAGGATGAAGATATGACCGACAGAGTTTGGGCCGCTGCAAGTTAGGAAGGTAGACAAAGGGGATGTCTATTGGGTTATGTGCCTGATTGAAGATATATCTGCTCAATGACAGCAAAGTCATATCAGTACAATGTTGAAAGCATAATGAGTGACAAGGATCCGCTCTCTCCGGGTGATTGGCAGGTTTAGTGCATTGGTTCATCTACTCCCACCGGTAAGTGACAGTGTTCTGGAATTAGATAGAGAAGTTAAAGGTAGGTGATTGTGAGCTCACATCAGATGAACAAGTGAAACACAAAGATGCCTCAGGTGTATGAAACCAGAGATGTGCACCAGATCAACAAGAGTTGGCATGTTGAGCTAGCAGGACAAAAGAGGAAGAACAAGAAATGATGTGGTTGCCACTTTGGCAAACCTGTTGACATGATATTCGGGCTAATGAAGATGAAGGTAAGGTTTAGCAGTTGTAGACATGGAGCAACTGAAATGCAGTTGTAGGTTGATGCATAACAGTTGAAGTCTGACAGCACGATGTCATCAAGGTTATTATCGGTATAGAGGTAGATGCTTTATTACCGGTGAGTAGGTCAATCGGTGAGCTAGCAAAGAGGCAAAGTGAAAAGCTCCTATCTGATGAAGATGAGCTTGTTGCGGATTGACAAGGTTGGTGGCCAGGCTCATATGTTCCACTAGCAGGACAGTAAAGTGCAGACGTGAAGGTTAGCCGGTTAGTGTATAACCGGTAGGGCTAGAGAACCGGTAGTGTATGTAGTGGTTGGTGACCATACATGAACCGACATAGTGAGCTGAGGTGGATGCCAACAACGAAGACACGATGTCTCCAAGTGGAAAACGTACAGAGGTTGTTGAAGTGTGCTTCAACGAGGTTGCTGATGAGTCGATTGACATTAAATGAAGACCTCGAGTATCACGGGTCGATTGCAGGCGTTTGCAGCTCAAGACAGATCAGAGGACATTGATGTGATTCATTGGCATCATGATCGATGCAAAGTGTCTAAGTGTAGATCGGATTTGGTGAAGGGGACCACAAATTCATTCATTGTGATTGACAAGTGTAGGCCAACAAACATGCCATGTTTGCTAAATTTAGAAAATGTGTATTGGACGCAACGTGATCGATGGAGTTGAGTGATCTGTTGCAGGTTGTCAATCGCTGAGCAAGATCTGATTGGATTTGATACGGATTGGGTTGGTAGAAAGAACCCTAGCAAGCCAAAGTATGAAGTTATGTTTTGGTAGGAATGGTCATAGATAAGTATGCAGATCAAAGATCATAACGGATTGATGCTGCCAGATGATGAGGTGTCGGATATTGAAGAGCAAAGTGTAAGAGTGCAGCAGAGAGCTAACCAATTAGAGAGTTCATTGAAGATCATAGTGACAAAGTGTTGGAAGGTAAACCAGTAAGAGGGTTTAATAGAGGGTTAAACTAGTGAGGCCAAAGTAATCGGTAAGTTGCTAAAGATTATAGTAGTCAAGTGAACTGGTAGTGTTTCAACTGGTAAGGAGGCAACAGAGTGTGAAGCAATGCAAAGTGAGAATAAGGGGAGGGCAGGTGAGGCAAAGACTGAGCAGAAGAGGAATCAGAACTGACAGAGTGAAGAGAACCAAAAGAGTGAACAAAAACGACAAAGTGAAGAGTATTGGTGGTGACAAGCACCCATGGATCCGTGTGAGTAGAGAACCGACAGAGAACAAAGCAAAGGAAGACCGGTTGAGAAGAGTTGAACTGATAGAGTGATTGGATTGTGAGCGGTTACATAATTCATTTGTAACCAAGTAATAACTTTTGTATTGTTTACAGACATTGTAATCATTGAGTTGGAGCTCAGTGCAGGGGTTGGTGCTCCTTGGGTTGGTACCCTAAACTTTGTAATCAGTGTTTATTATGAGGCTAGATTGGAGCAGTAGACTCCAGTAGCATTTCTCACTGAGCTTTTTCCCATGTTTGTGTTTCCTCGTATATCTGGTGTTATGTGATGTGTATTTGTGTGTGCTTGCATCTTGATGTCTTCCCCTCTCACCGATATATTTACTTTGTGTTTGAACTGCTAACTAGTACACACATTTAGGACTAAAAAGAGTTAAGTTTGGAAACCACTGATTCACCCCCCCTCCCCTCGTCTTAGTGGCATCTTGTGTTCTACACTTTTCATATATATCAAATACATTGGCTATCTCTAAGATGCAACAATAGAAGGAACAAGATAAATCGGATCCATTTTGGCTATAGCAATAATTGTCTCTGAGTAGTCAATACCCTAAACTTGTGAAAACCCCTTAGCTACAAGATGTGCCTTGTATTTGTCAATGAAACCATCAAATAAATACTTGGTCAAGTATACCCACTTGCACAAAGCCATTTTTTCACCTTAGAAAGTGAAACTAAGCCCCATGTATTATTCTTCATCAATAAAGAATACTCCTCTACCATAGCATTGTCCCACTCTAGAATATTGGAAGTGCACATTCTTCACTATGACCCACCTTGGAATCTCTTCATTTAAGACATCCAAGGACCATGAGACACTCCTAAATAGAATTTCCTACTTTTTAGAGCTATTTAGCAAGGGCCCTCTCTTGCATGGAATGATACTTAAAGAAAATAATAAATAAACCTTTTCCACCATTCTAGAAAAATACACATGCAACCCTAGCTTCTTATTTATAGTTACAAATCCAATCATCCAAAACCTTCCTTACTGGAATCTTACTATGAGCAACAAACATAAAAAAGATAACCACTTTAAACCTTGGTTTCTTCCTTGTTCAATGCACAAAATAGATAATCATTGGGCTCACCATCTAGAGTACGAAGGCCAAAAGAGGGTTGCTAGCCTTCCTCTCCTCTGGCATCTCAAACACCATCGAGACCTCCGTGCTATAATTTTTCACCTCAAACCTAGTAAAAATTGGAACCTTCTTGATCTCAAAACCTACAATGATTTACCTAAGACATTAATTCTATTGGAAGTACCATGTTCCTCAAGATCCTTAAGTGATTACCCTAACGCCTCACTACCTCCAAGCATTATAATGAAAAAGCACCCAAGTGATGTGGGAGGACTATTACCAATTCAAGCATTTGTAAATCCAATTCAAATATAATTTTTCACTCTACTTTTCTCTCTGAGTAAGCATTTTCATAACATTCATATGAACAATCATTTAACAACCATTTTAGAGATATAATTTTTAAAACATATTCAAATTCTTCATTAAAATATCTAATGATCATCCAACTAGGAAATTTTATATCTAAACAAAATAAACTATCTCGTATCGATCGCTATCTAGGTCAGACCTCTAGTTTTTGCTGCTTTTAATATCAAAAACTATCTCGTATTGATGTCAAATGTAGTGAAACACGTAGAATCATCATTAGAATGACAATTAAATAGATTGACTTAATAAGTGACCAAGTTTGAAGACCATTTAAATTTTATCCTAAAATGAAAAAACAATAATTAATTATAAAATTTAATCCTATTCTCAAAATTATTAGTAATATTAGATAAAGATAAACATCATTAGAATATAATCTACTGCATCCTAATTATGATTTATATAAGAAATTTTAAAATATTAAAAAGAAGCATCTTACACAGGATTTTATAAGAAAGGTCCTTGAACTACTGATTTGTTATGTTAGGGATAAATTTCAAAATTACTTTTAAGGATGTCATACGTCATGAGGTTCGAGCTTGGGATTCATGCCTTGTGGGTCAATTTATATAGACGTATGTTTGGCTCAAACCTCATAATCTATCGTGATTTTCGTTGGGGATGAGAACTTCGGATTTAATTGTAAATATGGATAAAGAGCGATGGATAGGGAAGAGTTGGATACGTTGCAAAATGCAATTGCAAAGGTTAAGCAAATCGTCGAAGGGAAGATCCCATCTGGTCTTGTGCCTCGCACTTTGATTTATAATGAAATCTACGAAAAGTGCTATAAAGTGCCTCGCACTTTGATGCAGGCTCAATATGAGAAAACTTTAGAAGATCATATCAATTCAACAGTTGCACCCGCACTGAGGGGGAAAGAAGATGAGCTTCTGTTGAAAGAAGTTAGAAAGCAATGGGAATATTACAATCGAATGGTTAGCATTTTATTGAAATGGGTGTTTTTTAAATTGGCCCGTAAGTATTCTATGATCTTCTCAAAACCCGACGAAGCTGCTCAGAGATACTTCAACGAAGTTTTGCGAAGTAATGTGCAGGCTGCTATTATGCTTCAAATTAATAAAGTGCGAGAGGGCGAGAGCATTCTGGATGGGACTGTATTGAATAATGTTTTGCGTATGCTGTTGGATCTTGGGATGGACATATCCTATTCTAGAAAGGCTGCTTCATGGATATGGATATGTGAAGGTTGGAAAAAGAAACAATTGCAATGCATTGTTTGCATCAGAGTAGCCAAACTAGGTATGTAGAAATGGTAGCAAATCAACTTCTTTGCAAACATGAAAGTCAACTTTTGAAGGAAGATTCAGATTGCCATCCATTGTTGAGAAATGACAAGATGGATGATCTTTCAGAGATGTTTAAGTTGTTTTCTGGAATAGATAAAGGCATTCAGCTCATGACCAAAATATTTAGACAGCATGTTACGAGGAATGGTACATCATTGGTTAAACATGGAGGACAAATGGTGGCAGAGGCAACTGAAAAAGATCAGTTTGTGAGGAGTATTATCCAATTGCTTTAGAAATACTTGCAATGCGTGGAGGAGAATTTTATGAACCACTGCCTTTTCAAAAATGCACTCATGGCAGCCTTTCAGAGTTTTTGCAATCAACAAGTTGCAGGAAACAGTATTTGGGAATTGTTTGTCACATTTTGTGACAACATTTTCACAAATAGAAACATGGCATATTCAGATGTTGAAGATGCCCTTGAGAAGGTTGCAAAGATCTTTCCCTACATCTATGACAAAGACATGGTTGCAGATTTTTATAGGAAGAAACTCGCAGATAGGCTTTTGTCCCATAAAAATTCACATGCTGATTATGAAAAAAGCATGTTATTAAAGCTGAGGTTTGAGTGTGGACGGCAATTTACATTTAAAATGGTGGGCATGCTTACTGATAGGGCATTGGCAGTAAAAATCCAATCAAACTTTGAGGAATACCCCAGTCAGAATCCTCTTCATCCATGTTCTGGAATAGAATTCTCTGTTACAGTTTTGACATCTGGATTCTGGCCAAGCTATAGGTCACCTGAATCACTTCTCCTTCCTGTTGAAATGGTGAGACATTTAGAGTCATTCACAGAGTTCTATATCAGAGAAAACATGAACAGAAGACTAACATGGAAATATTCTCTGGGAACGTGCATTATTATTGGAAGATTTGACCAAGGTGAAATTCAAATAGTTGGAACAACTTTTCAAACAAGTGCACTATTGTTGTTCAATGTAGAAGAGAGGTTAAGTTTTTCAGAAGTTAAATCCCAGTTGAATTTGGAAGTTCAAGATACAGTTGCATTGCTGAATTCCCTTGCATGTTCAAAATACAAAATTCAGTGTAAAATTCCAGATACAGAACCAGTGATAGAAACCGATTGTTTTGAATCCAATGCAAACTTCTATAGTAAAAATAGGAAGATCCGACTTCCAGCACCCACAGCTAATGTAAAAGAAAATGTTGGGAAGGCTGTGTTTCAAGATAGACATCACATAATTGATGCTTCGATTGTAAGAATTATGAAGAGCAGAGAAACATTAGCGCATAAGGAATTAGTGATGCAATGCATTGAACAGGTTAAAGACATGTTCAAGCCAGATGTGAAACAAGTTAAAAAGAGAATTGAAAATCTTATAGATAGGAAATATTTACAGAGAGATAAAGAAAATCCTGAAATGTACATTTACTTGCCTTGACATTGGTTCAGAGAAGATGTTTCTGGATTTGATACGTCGCAACTTATTTTAACACTGAACTGTAAGTCTTATGTTGTTCATTAATCTTCTACTTTTCTTTTCTCCAGTCCATCAAATCATCACATAAGAAGAATAGTTCAAATCATTAATATTAATAATATAAGGAAACTGACACACAGACTGATATTAAGTAGCGAATAAATAACTGAAATGATTTTTAAGTCCAATTCTTGTAGAGGCAAGAATCATAACCTAAATAGCAACTTTCTGAAATTACAGTTGAACTCCAATGCACAAATTACAGTCGAAGTCAGTACAGCACCATGCATTCTCTGTCCCTGTCAGATTTGTGTTTGTGTTACTCCAACAATTTTATTCAACAAATCTGAAAGTTAATTATAATAGAAGAAAAAAAATGCAATTGCAACATTTAGCACTCATAGAAACAAGTTAAAACAATCATTTACCTACGTAGGAAGTAAAATCGTATGCTGCAATTTCTAAATGATACTTTGGTGCCAAAGGTTTGTCACTACTTCATAGACTAACCTACAACATTAAAACATCTATTAAATTGATTAAGACATTATCCCACAAATACAAGATCTAGGTATGCAGAACATGATTCCTCAAATTAAGAATTATTATGGCTTGCAATGGATGCTTCTCTAGATGATCATTGAATCGTGAGGTGCATACAAACTACTGCCCTACTTCTAAACTACTAGTGAAAGATGTTTTTCATTTTGAATGTTTGGTAGATCATAAATTTTTAGGACCAGTGTCTTATTCATTAGATTGTAGTTTGGATTTATCATGACAAACATCACATTGAAATGACAACAAAATATAGACTAAACATATTTATACATCAAAGATACGATATCAAATAATCAAACGCAATTAATAAACTCTCTCAAACTTTAAAAATCGATATGGAATGAACAAGAAATCATTATAAATATTAAAGATGGTATATACTTAGAAAGCTACTGAATTCATTAAATCTCTATTCGAAAAACCAATTTTCAATTATAATGATAGAAATGACTTAGAAAGTCATTGAATTTATAGCCAATTATCAATTATAAATCTAGCAATGACTCAGAAAGCTACTGAGTTTATAGGGAGTTAGTGATGCAATGCATTGAGCAGGTTAAATAAATGTTCAAGTTGGATATCAAGGAAATTGAAAAGAGAATTGAAAATCTTATAGCAAGGGAATACTTGCAGAGAGATAAAGAGAGAATCCTAACATTGGTTCAGCGAAAAGGTCAATTAGATATTTTTTATTTGATTTGATACTTCACATTGTCACAGCGATAGAGTTTTTGAATTTGGTGAGACATTGGAGTGGTCTTGGTAAAAAGACCATTTCGGTGTGACAATTGGTTGGTCCATCCGACAACAGTCCCTTGTCGCTGTGACAATAGAGTTTGGCAAGACAAATTGAGTGGATAAACAAAGTGATGGATTTCTTCAAGATTGATAAGACATTTGCGAAGTCTTGGTGACTAAGTGATTAGTTCGGTGTGACTCTGAAGCAGTCTGGGTGACATCGGCCAGAGAAATGCTCTCAGTGAAGTCACATTTCTGTCTCACCGAGCTCGTAGGTCACAGTGATATAGTTTTTGAATTCAATGAGTCATTGGAGATGTCTTGACAAAAAGATCATTTCGGTGTGATGATTGGTTGGTCTTGCCGACAACAGTCCCTTGTCGTTGTGACATTAGAGTTCAGCGAGACAAATTGGGCGGATAATCGAAGTGATGGATTTCTCTGATATCAATAAGACATCTGCGAAGTCTTGGCGACATGATATAATTTCAAGGTGACATCATTGTTCGATGAGACACTTAAAGGGGATTACCGAGGTCATTCTCTTAGGCGGATAAGCCAATTTCAAAGAGACATTGGCTTAGTCTTGGCGACAAAGTTGTTTTTCGGTATGACAATGACATTCGGCGAGACAGTCCAAGGGGATAGCCAAAGTGATATCCTTTGCCGATGAAGACCATATCAATGAGACTATGCATGTGTCTTGGCGACAAGTGATGGATTTCAATGTGCCATAAGGGTTCGGTGAGACTTGTCAAAGAGCCATCCAAAGTGATGTTTAATGCCGATGAAGACCATATCGATTAGATTGATGTGTGGTCTAGGCAAAAAGCCACATGATATCTTGTTTTATATTCTCTTTGTTTTCAACATCAGGGGGTTACCAAGGATCATATTAAGAGTAGAAATTATTTGCATAGTATTAAACTACAAGTTCTCCTACATCATAGAAAAGAGATAACATTGTCCGAGCAGCTTCAATTTTGTTCAAGCTCAAAATTATAATTGTTACCTTCTATTGTGTAATTTCTTTATGGTTATTGGTCCTTCTTATAGACTTTAGATTGGTTGTCATTGAGTTGTTATGTTATGGTTTTGTGGATATTGGTTCCCTTTTGATCTCTTGACTAATTGTTATTGAGTTGGTTTGATTTTTCGGTGTTCAATTATACTGTTTAATATGTTATGTTCTGTCTTCTTGATAATTTTGACTACCTTCTTTTAATATAAATTTAGTATTTAGATTCTCTAATTTATTTATTGAAACAATTGTATGATTATTTATATAACATCTATGGGTGTCTCACTTGCCGCTTGAAATGCCAATTTGTTTGCATTTTGGCTCTGCAGTGATCAATTCGACATGACTCTGATATATTTGGGCCACATCAATGATTAGTTCGGTGTGACTTTGAAGCCCTAAAAATGTTAATTTTGCACGTATGTCCAAGGTGGCGTATTCATCGGGTAAAGCTCGCAATTAACACATTGTTCAACACGGAAATCAAGGACCTCATCTTATTCAGGAAGATTTATCAAAGGTAAAAGCGCATGCAAGGACAATCTCAAGAAAACTTTCTTCACACGAAAGTGTAAATTTTGAAAGCATAGGAGAAAGGCATCAATAGCATAAGTTGCAAGTTCTTCCCTAGAGAATCAGTATGTAGACATTTTCGGAGACATATCTTACGCGTCTCATATCATTTCCCTGAACCCTGTTCACCCAAAGACCAAGTTGAAGGCAAAAACCATGACCAAAAACCCTTCTGTGGTAGGAGACAAATAAGAAGAAGTCTATGATCCGGAGCTCCATGAACAACCAAAGACTCTCTGGGAAGGTGCTTGTCAAAGGAAGTTGAGTGAGAGGGGTAGTTCAAACAAATCTGTTCTCAAGCTTTGGAATTCCAGCCTTCCGCAATACATGGTCCCCATGCCATGGTTCCTCACTACCCTAATTTTATTGATGCATGCATTGCGAACTTCAACCCTAATCCACCAATGATCGAAGGAGAGTCACTAAGAGTAGTGATAGGCGTGGAAGCCATTAGAGACATGTTGTGTATCCCACAGATTGACAATAGCATAGAGATTTCTTGCAAGAAGGTCCTAGAGGGATATTGGCGAGGCAGGCATGGCACTGTCAGTTTTTGCAATGATGCGGTGCAAAGGGACCAGAATGTCGCAGATTTCCCTCAATTCCCATTGTCATACGACGACCTCAAATAGAAAGATTTGAAGGACGCCGCATCCATGCTGGCGTATCTTTTTGGTTTTGATAATGATCGAAATGTTCACCCTTTTCAGATGGGTTTCCTGTTCAAGTTTCGAAAGCAGAGAGAGGATTTCCAGTGTGATTTCGTAGACGTCCTTTGTGATGTCCCCGATATAATTAAATAATAAATCTAATTACTTTGTTGTAAGGCCCCAAATTTAATAACAAATCTTTCAGGCCCTTTTATTTAATTAGATTGGGCAAGTTTTGGTTGGTCGTGTCGGCCTGTTTGTAACCGTTCTGGAAGTTTCCTGGAGTCCATATATATGGCCATGTTAGTCATTGCTGTAGGTATGCGAATTTTTGGTATCCTTTCTTTATTGTGCGAATTCCTATTGGAGTTCTGTTATCCGCCATTTTGGAGGTGAAAGATCCTCCCTATTTGGTATTTGCAGTTTCAGTGAGGTTCACCTCTCACCCTATTCTATCTTGGTACTTGTTCCGGATCTGGCAATCTGGAACCTTATCATTGTTGAATCAAATTTTACTTCTAGCGTCATTTCTGGTATACATGCATGTTATCACTCAGGGTTCAATACTTGGTATGCACGCAAAAGATCAATTTGTGAAACCAAAGGTAACCCATTGAACCACCGTACTACTCGGCAGATCCTCCACTCGTACGATTTCACTGTACGACCACTCCTCCCTTGCACCACCATACGATCTCTCCACTATACATTGTACAGCCCCCTTCATCGTACAGTCATTCTCACCACCGTGCGACCTACTCTCGCCACCATACGGCTTGCGTGGACTCCTCCATAAGGCTTGCCTTGACACGTCGTACGTCCTATTTCACCTCATCGTATGACATCTACACCGTACGACCTCCTCCTTGATACATCGTACATCCTATTTCACCCCAGCGTACGACATCTACATCGTACGACCTCCTCATAGACCATACGGCCACTCCTCTCCCACAATACGGTCTATCCACCGTACAATCCTTCCTTGCCAGTTCAACAATCCCTTCTCCTTTGCCGGTTACATCGTACTGTATGGTGAGGGAACATTACAGTGGTATTAGAGCTTGTGAGCTTGCCAGCCTATCGTGTAGCGGATGCAAGTGTACACCAGAAGGAGGTACCTTTCAACCGATCGAATGGAGGAACCACAGGACCCTATAAGAGAAGTCATGGCACTATTAAGGGAGATAACCAAAAGCCAAGCTCAACTCAACAACACCCTAACTAGAGGAGAGAAACGACAACAAATCATGGAGGAAACCTTACGACAGTTGGATTTGGGAAAAACGAATGGAGAACAGAATGGATAGGGCGATGATTCGGTCATGGGAAGGTCAAACGTCCAACGCTCACATTCACGGCCGCTAGTGCCGACTTTTCCTCAAAAATCAGAAGCACCACGGGGGGAGCAAGAACCCACCTTTCAGGAGATGCAAGCACAATTGAGTCAAGATTGGAGGGATGCAAATCTTGAGGGGGACATATCCTTCAACGATTAGATGGAGCTCCGAATGAAATACTCGGGTGGCAGAAGTCGGGGCCATTATGGACACTATAACAATGACATCAAGCGGAAGGTTGGTAAGATCAACCTGTCATCCTTTGATGGGGCCGGAGCAACCTCAACACGTGTCTAGGTTCAAAAGGCAGATACTTACTTCCAACTCAACCCGATGCCAAAAGATGAAGCTATCAAGTTTGCAACACTCCACCTTGAAGGGGTCGCGCATGAATGGTGGCATCATGGAATAGTCACTCTTGGCCATGACTAGATAACTTCCTATGTCGAATTCACAGAGAAGCTCATAGATCGATTTGACGGGAAGGATCCAGAACTCAATTTCAAGGAGTTGGCGCAACTAAAGTAGTCGAGATCTGTGGACAGTTACATCACAGAATTCTAGAGACTATCTGTGGTTGTGACTGACATCTCAGAGCGGAGATTGGTGGTCTTGTTCATAGACGGATTGATGGAACCACTGAAAGGTTGGGTGAAAGGGTTCAACCCCAGCACGCTCACAGAAGCAATAAAAAAGGCCAATAACATGGCAACATCTTCCTTTTCCAAAAGTTTTGCACATACCAAACCACCTTTCATTCCGAGGGAGAAGGATAATAAACCCTATCCGAAGGGGTCATCGCTCGATGAAGCCACAAGACAGGAACTCAGAAGGAAGAAGCTGTGTTTCACTTGCAAAGAACCATGGGAACCAGGACACCGATGTTTGAGTACACCATCGAGTTGGAGGAGGGAGAAAAACCCGTTATCACCACACCCTATCGCCACTTGAAGAAGTTCAAAGATGAGATAGAGAAAACAATCCAGGAACTCCTCGATAAGGGATGGATCCGACCCAGTTCTAGCCCCTTTGCGTCCTCAGTGGTATTGGTGAAGAAGAAGGACGGGACTCTCAGAATGTGTGTCGATTATCATGCACCAAACAAGAAGACTATCAAGAATAGGTACCCCATTCCCAGGATCGATGAGCTATTGGACGAACTACATGGCGCAATCTATTTCTCCAAGATTGATCTCCGTTTCGGCTACCATCAGATCTGTATGAGGGAGCAAGATGTGGAAAAGATGACCTTTCGTTGCCATTACAGACACTATGAGTTCTTGGTCATGCTGTTTGGATTAACCAATGCTCTGGCCACTTTTCAGTCTTGCATGAACCACATCTTCAACAAGCGACTACGTAAGTTCCTATTGGTATTCTTTGATGACATACTCATCTACAGCAAGACCTGGAAGGAACATATGGGGCATTTGGATAAAGTATTGGGGATTATGGAATCACAATCACTGTATGCCAAAAGGTCCAAGTGTGAATTTGGAATGGCCAAGGTCCTGTACTTGGGTCACGTCATCAGCGCCTCGGGGGTACAAGTTCACCAGGAGAAGATTCAGGCCATTTTGGATTGGCCTCCACCCAAGACTCTCTCGGAGCTGCGCAGAGTTTTTGGTTTGTGCAGTTATTATAGAAGGTTTGTGAAAGGATTTTCATAGCTTGGGGCACCACTAACAGATCTGACAAAGAAAGGATCCTTCCATTGGAATGCGCAGGCGCAACAGACCTTCGACAAATTAAAAGAAGTTATGAGTACGTGTCCAGTTCTGGGCACTACCAGACTTCACTCGCCCTTTCATCCTGGAGTGTGATGCCTTGGGTGAAGCCATTGGAGTGGTGTTAATGCAAGACCGTCACCCCATTGCATTAGAGAGTCGGAAGCTCTCAGGAGTTGAGCGGTTATATTCCATCTACGACAAGGAGATGCTTGCCATCATACATGCACTGACCAAGTTTCAGGAGTACCTCATCCGAGCAAAGTTTGATGTGAGAACGGACCACAACAACTTGCGATACTTCTTGGAGCAGAGGGATCTGAATGAACGACAACAGAAATGGGTGAGCAAAGTCCAGGCATTTGATTTCGACATTGAATATGTGAAGGGAAAGAATA
Source organism: Cryptomeria japonica (assembly GCF_030272615.1). Lineage (NCBI taxonomy): Eukaryota > Viridiplantae > Streptophyta > Pinopsida > Cupressales > Cupressaceae > Cryptomeria > Cryptomeria japonica. Next base: position 244,692,844 of record NC_081405.1, on the reverse strand, counting down.
ACGTGGTCGTTGATGCCCTGTCAAGAAGGCCTACCATATGTTCTTTATCTCAAATTTCAGTAGACTGGAAGGAATACCTGTTGGTTGAATACTCCAAGAACACTTTTGCCTGCGAACTGATGGATGGTCAAGTGCAAGATGACTGATACAAGGTGGTTGACGACATCATTTATTACAAGGACAAAATTTATCTGGTACCTGAATCCAAGATGAAGGAAAAGGTTCTGAAGGAATTGCATGAGTCTCCCTTGCCTAGACACCCAGGATACTTGAAAACCTACAGACAGATCCGTGAAAGGTTTTCCTAGAAGGGGCTTAAGGACGACATCCTGCAGTATGTGCGGGAATGCTCCACCTGTCAGCAGAACAAATCTGAGCATAACCTATCAGCCGAACTGCTGCAACCATTGCCAATTCCCGACCAGAAATGGGATAGCATCTCGATGGATTTCATTACGGGACTCCCCAGAGTGCAAGGAAAGGATTGCATTTTTGTCATAGTTGACCGATTGACCAAGTATGCACATTTTTTTGCCATCCCCATAGGATATCAAGCAGTTTAAGCAGCCGAGTTGTTCTTCCGTGAGGTGTTCCGCCTACATGGTTTACCGTAAAACATAGTCAGTGACAGGGATAGCCGTTTTCTGAGTACCTTCTGGATGGAGTTATTTCGGTTGGCCGGAACCGAGCTGTCGCCCAACACGAGCTACCATCCACAAACAGACCGAGATTGTGAACAAATGGCTAGAGGGTTATCTTAGGAACTACGTCTCAGCACAACATAAGGCTTGGGTTCGCTGGTTACATTTGGGTGAACACTGTTACAACACCACTTATCACATGTCGATAGGCATGCCACCTTTCAAAGAATTGTACGATTATGAACCTTCCTCATTTGTTGACCTGGCATTGGGAGAGAGTCGTGCACCGATGGCCAAAGATTGGCTTCAGGAGAGTTTAGACATCCTGACATCTCTCAAAGACAACCTGCAGAGGGCTCAAAGCCAACAAAAGATGTATGCTGATCGACACCAGATTGACCGAAATTTTGAGGTTGGTGATCTGGTTTACCTTTGACTTCAACCGCACAGACAATCCTCCTTGAAGACAAGTGGTGAGAAGCTGAAGCCGCGTGTCTATGGACCCTACAGGGTGGTTCAGAGAGTGGGTGAAGTTGCCTACGAGTTGGATCTTCTTGAGGGGAGTCGGATTCACAATGTTTTTCACGTGTCATGTCTAAAGAAGGCCATCGAGCAGCGCGTCACAGTGTCCAGGGACCTGCCACCCATCGACAAAGAAGGGAAACTAATTCTGGAGCCGACAGAGATCGTCGATGTCAGAGAAAAGAGGTTGAGAACACGCACAGTCAAAGAGTTCCTTATACACTGGAAGAATCTACCCGCCACTTGGGAAGGCGAGCAAATTTTGGAGCATCCAAGTCTGCAATTGCTTGAGAGCAAGCAATTTTTGGCCTGGGAGGACTGTGATGTCCCCGATATAATTAAATAATAAATCTAATTACTTTGTTGTAAGGCCCCAAATTTAATAACAAATCTTTCGGGCCCTTTTATTTAATTAGATTACGCAAGTTTTGGTTGGTTGTGTCGGCCCGTTTGTAACCCTTTGGGAAGTTTCCTGGAGTCCATATATATGGCCGTGTTAGTCATTGTTGTAGGTATGCGAATTTTTGGTATCCTTCTTCTATTGTGCGAATTCCTATTGGAGTTCTGTTATCCGTCATTTCGGAGGTGAAATATCCTTCCTATTTGGTATTTGCAGTTTCAATGAAGTTCACCTCTCACCCTATTCTGTCTTGGTAATTGTTTCGGATCTGGCAATATGGAACCTTATCATTGTTGAATCAAATTTTACTTCTAGCGTCATTTCTGGTATACATGCATGTTATCACTCAGAGTTCAATACTTGGTATGCGCACAGAAGATCAATTTGTGAAACCAAAGGTAACCCATTGAACCACCGTACCACTCGGTAGATCCTCCACACGTACGGCTTCACCATACGCCACTCCTCCCTCACACCACCGTACATCATACAACCCCCTTCACTGTACGATCATTCTCACCACTGTACAACCTACACTCACCACCGTACGGCTTGCGTGGACTCCTCCATATGGCTTGCCTTGACACACCGTACGTCCTATTTCACCCCACCGTACGACCTCCTCCTTGACACACCGTGCATCCTATTTCACCCCACCATACAACATCTACACTGTACGACCTCCTCTTCATATACCGTATGGCCACTCCTCTCCCACAGTACGATCTATCCACCGTACGATCCTTCCCTGCCAGTTCAACAATCCCTTCTCCTTTGCCGGTTATACCATACCGTACGGTGAGGGAACATTACATCCTTGTTCAGGAGATTGTGGAACAATTAATGGAATTCCCAAAGCATTATAGATTCAGGTACACTTCCTTTCTAGTCCACATGTTTTTGCATTAGAACATAGACTTCTTTCGAGAGCATATGGAGCTTTCCATGTATTATAGCCAGAATAGGAAGAAACCTGTAACTGTGTGGACCCACATACTATCCGCTACGCATGATGCATATGTGTTTTCAAATGCTTTCTTAGCCCTTACCATGCAAGTTTTGAGTAAGCAAGACACAAATTCCATTACTCGCTTTTCAAAGAGTCAAATTCGCTGGATGGCAACGAAAAGTCCCCCATGTGATTGGTTTTTAGGATAAGATTTTTCTTTTATCAAGGTTCATGGGTTCATAGAGGAGCCTTTCCGTCTCCCACAATCTATTCTTGATCACACCTTATAACTAGAAATGTTTAGGCAGATGGTTTTAATTGAAGAACACATAGGCTCAGAGAGACATGGGGTCGCTATAACCCAGGATAATAAGATCATAGGGCCCATTGTTGTCTCTAAAAGACTTCAAGTAGAAGGTGTGCTTACTTCAAAGCTAGTTCAATTGGACCTAGTAGCTATTAATGATAAATGGAGTTACGATCCAGATGGATGCCTCTCCACAAGGAAACCTATATTGCATATATCACGCGGTCCTACCTGGGATTCCTAGAGAAATCCAAAAGAAGATGACCTGGCACTGTATGTGAATTTAAATCTCATCCCTAAGGAAGAGCAACCGCCTTGGTTAGCATTCTATGAACTAACAGGAAGGGTCAATCCTGCGAAGAAATTGCTAACTATTTTACACAGGAAAATAGAAGACGCTTGGCTTGAGAATAAAAGGCAAGCATTTTGGTTATACAGGAAAGAAGTCGGACAACCTTGAGTGGGATTGGGAAATTTTCCTAGTGATGATGCTTTTGAAGAACAGTGGCAGAAATATAGTGATGACATTGAAGATGATTATGAACCTTCCTCGAGTGGCATTGATGAGGGAGTTGTTGCACAAGTGGTTGAGATGCCTCCACCAGTAAGTCTTGAACCTTTGCTTGCATACCATGCTATAAAGATGTTCGTCGATAGGCCTTGCTCCCAAGTCTCGAGGAAGCGATCTAGTGAAATGCCTCAGCAACAGAGTCCTCCAGAAGTAGGTGTGGGCCCCCAGAAGAACATAGCTAATGTTCCTAGGAGTACTCAAGCACAAGTACCTGTATCGTCACAAACCCCAGTTGTGTCGGCAACATCTTCAGCTTAGGTATTGTTTTCTCCCCCTCTTCTTTCTTCTCAAAGTCTAGTTTCCATTGCTGGGTCATCCTCTCTTGAGCCTGCCATTGCATCTAGCAGCCCAGAGGTAGTTGTATCTTCTGGAGCCATGTTCAATCAGTCTCAGCCTCCGCTAGCCTTGTTGTATCCTCCCCGCCTAGCGTCGCCTCTTTTGGCACTGTAGTAAGCATATCTCACTCTGCTCAAACCCCAACTCAATCAACATAAATATTCTCCGTAGCTCGCGCTCTCAAGTTTGCAAGCTATATACCCACTGCATCATCAAGTGATGGGTCGTTGTTTTCCTCTCCTACCGGTATCTTCCCAGGAATCCCTCCTTTTTCCCCTGTTGCTCTCACCTTGACAACTCAAGCCCAATTGCAAACCACTATAGCCCCAATTCCTTTCATCCCTCCTCCAAGGGCTCCTTTCGCAGGGCAAATGATCCCCTCCCCATCAAAATTCATGCAACAAGTGGATTTCGCCAAGCTTGCCCGAGCTCAAAGAGCACAAAAAAGGAAAGCTAAAGATTCTTAGAAGCCTACAAAATCCTACATACAGACATTGTATAGGGAAGGTCACGAAAACCTGTTGGTTGCAGCTATGACACCAAGTCTTGTCAAGCTAGCCAACCAGATGCAGCTTGAATATTATTCAAAGCACGCCATTGACATTGATCTAAAACAAGCCCGACCACAAGACAGAGTGGAGCTCATGGAGGAGTCTTAAAAAGTGGTGTCTTTTGACTATCTGAAGCGTACCCGACACCTAGATAAAATCACAGTTGAGTTGGAAAGAGTAAAGGCTACAAATGAACAATTGCAGAAAGAAGGAAAGGCCAGGGAAGCGAAGGTTACTCGTCTTCAATCCACAATGCTTCAGGAAAGGAGTGAAAGAGACTGGCTTCAGAGTGCATTGAATAACACAATAAGCCAATTGCAAGCAGATAATCTGCTAAGAATAAGCTGACCAAGGAGTTGTATGACAAGGAACAAGAACTTTTGCGGGTTCAAGTTGTTGCCCTCGATATAACTCAAATCCAGACACAATTGCAGGAAGTTACTGCAAAGAAAGAGAAATATCATCAAGAATTCATCAATACACGGGCTCTTCTTGAAGAGGAAAGAAATGTAAAAGATCAAGCTTTGCGAGATTTCCAGGAAAAGCATGCCCAGTCCGCACGGGAGCTTGAAGAATTAAAAGTGACCTTAGAAAATGAGCAGGTGAATAATAACCGGTTGCAAGAAGAGCTACGGGATAAACACACTAGAATAATGGTGCTACAACATCAGGTAACAGAATCAACAGGAAAGATGCAAGAGCTTGTTGTGACCTTTTCACACATCGCCCCATTGCAAATGGGGACACCCTCTTTCTTGCTTCTCGTGTTGGTTAGTTTAGGGTTTTGGCAACATAATGGGCAATTTTGAGTTCCCGTGCCCGAGTCTCGGATTTTTGATCATGCCTAATTGTCGTTTAGGGTTTCTGAAGTTATAGGATCAAGTGTGAAAAAGTTGAGATTTTAATGATCCTAGTTTTGGCTAAGTGTAGACCTTTTGAGTGTTAACATGTTTTGAACATCCTTGTCGGTGATTTTTAAGTGCTCAGGTATTTTAAGGCCTTTTGGAGTTGTTTTATCACTCCTAGGAAGTTATTCAAATTGATTTTGCTCTTCATCTCGATAGGCTTCCTTTTGTTTCGCTCAAATTTTGGTAAATTTGCCCAAGTCCCGGTGCATTTTATTAAAATTTTGAAGTGTCCAGATGATTTTGAGTGGTTAAACTGTTAAATTCCTGATGAAAATCCATATTTTAAGGGTCAAAATTCTAGACTGGAGGTGCTTTTCCCTCCACAGTTCTGATGACCCATGATTTTCCCCCACTCAAAATCCCGACTGGGGTGGATTTCCACTGGATTCCTGATGGGCCTAATTTTTCCCCCACTCATTATCCAGACATGGGGTGATTTTCCGCCAGGATGCTCAAAATTTGACTGTGTGGGAAATTTTGCTGACAACCCACAATTTTCCACTAGGACTGCGGATGACTTTAATAAGGACTAAAATGATGATTCCTAATGCCTATCGATTTTCCATGAGGACTTTTATGACAAGATTTTGAATATTTTAATGCGGATAGTGATTCCAGACCTTAAGCGAATTTCCACTAGGGATGATTTTGAGGATTTTGGGTCTGGATAACTGTCCAGATAGGGGTTGATTTTCCCCTAGAGACAATTTTGTGCAAATTTGATAAAATTTTGTTGGGATTTTTATCCTAATAAGGGTCGAATTTCCACTAATTGACATTTTTAATGAATTTAATAATTTTTCATTGGAATTTTTATCCCAAGATGGAAAGATTTTCCCCCTGATGGTAATTTGATTTAATTTTTGAAATCTATTAATGAATTGACCCCACATTTAATTGTTTTTAACAAATGTCAGCAATTATTTAAAAAAATAAAAAAAACAATTAATAAATGATTTGCAATGAGCATTTAATGAATTTCACCGTCTAGAATCAAATCGGTTTTCCCCAGGTAAGTATAAGTAACAATGTTTTATCCCACATTGCTTGTGTGGTGAAAAGTCAAGGGAAAAGCGGGTTTAAAAGAGTGTCCAACAATATTATAATATTATAATTGCTGATGGTGATTGTTGGGTGGTGGATTGGAGACATTTTGGTGGTTGATTGCATAGTTGAAAAACTCGGACTCGCCACGGACTCGGCAAACCAAAAATTTGGACTCGGACTCGGACTCGTGAAAGACTCGGCAAGGACTCCGCAAAAAAAAAAAACCATAGTTTTACAAAAAAACATAAAGAAATTAATGCATTTAGAGAACATAAGAGCCATAATTGAAACATTACACATGTCACATACTCATAGTTTCAAACTTTCAACTCTAAAATGTATAATACCAAGATTTCTTCAATGCTAATTATGCTTTTATATGGAGCCTAATCAGACTCGGAGGTTAAATTTTCCCTACTTCCATCGGCTCAATTTCCCCCTATATTTTTCGACGGGGGTTTGGGGGCAACGCCCCCAAGTTGGGGTCAACGGGCATCGCCGAAGGATCCTGAAATTTGACTAAGTCTGGAAAATTGAAGAATCCTCCAAAAACTAGATTTTGCATTATAACTCCTGGAGGTCCGAAACCACTCTCAAACATCCTGACAGTATATATGGAATATAACTCAAAGTCTGGAATGTCATCTTGATCTTCAAATGCCCTGAAATTTGGCTAAGTCTGGAATGTCTTCCTGATCCTGAAATCTGACTAAGTCTGGAAAATTGAAGAATCCTCCAAAAACTAGATTTTGCATTATAACTCCTGGAGGTCCGAAACCACTCTCAAACATCTTGACAGTATATATGGAATATAACTTAAAGTATAAGTGACATTCTTCTTTCTTATACTTAAATGTTATATTCCATATATGAATCCTGACGGAGAGAACAAATTTTTTCACATGTTAAACTCAATTTTAAAGCTTGCATGACATTTTTTCTGGGTCGAGGCGAGTCCATCTGAAAGACTCGCGAGTCCATGCAAAAGACTCGCGCGTGTCCTTGCAAAAGACTAGCGAGTCTTTCAGATGGACTCACCTCGTGAGTCCTTGGCGAGTCGACTCGTGGCTCCCATGGACTCGCGAGTCCGTGGCGAGTCCACGAGTTTTAAAACTATGGTTGATTGTGACTTTTCCAGCTAGGCAATTTTTTGCTAAGTGTCATTTTGACACCATTGTTCAAGTTGGAGTTGAAGTTTAAAGTTTTTTTCTACCCAATCAAACCTGGGCGACATTTTTTGACAGCCATTGGAGCAAGTTTTAACTCCATTTTTAGACTTGTGTGATTTATAGAAGGTGACGCCATAGCTGGAAGAGGGCGATTTTTATTTGGAAATTATTTGACACCATTTTTGGCGGATTTCCTTTATTCTTGGTGGCTGCCATTGTGATTCCTTGCTGTGATAACTTCCAGATCTAGGTTTGATGCCATTATTGCAGCTTGTGTGACCTCTATTGTTGGCTGGTAATTAATTTTCAGACAGTTTTCATTGCCTAGCCAATCCCAACCTAGACGATTTTGTTTGGATGTGTTTTCTAAGATGTTTTAGAGCATTTTCAGACCTTAGTGTTGTTGCAGGTTTGAAACTTCATTGTCAAGGGGTTGTCCTTAGAAAACATTCATTTCCAACCACCTACCTATTTGGGCGATTTCACTTGGAGTGCGTTTTTGCACCATTTCTTGGCAATTTTTTGAGTTTACTATCATTCCAAGAGGTGCTGGTAAGTCTGAAAACTTCATTTTCAGACTTGTCTTCAGACGAAAAATTCATTTCCATTCCTACATACGTGCTCAAATTTATTGCCTTGGGAAATTTATTTTCATCACAAATTTTGCATAACACACGATTGCAACATGTTTTTAATAACTGATTTATAGAGTTGCAGGTTGTCTTCAAACTTGCTGGTAGCCATTGTTGGACTTTGTGAAGGTGTCCTCAGACAACTTTTGTGTGAAAACACTACTTTTCACACCTTTCCTAGTTCATTTCCCGATCCGGTATACTCATTTGCACTCTAATTTGGATAAAATTTGTATGTATAAGGAGGTGTCTTCAGACTTTGCTAAGTCTGAAATTTGATGATTTTAATGAACTTCATAAGGGTTTCATACCCTAATCTTGTCATTTCATTTTAAATATGGATAAAGTACCTGATTTGCGTACCTAAATTTGTCTAAATCATTAGGAAATCAGAAATAGTTATCAGGATATATGTTCCGAAGTGTCTAACTTCCAACATCATACATGTGCAATGTCGAAATCCGGAATTAGCATGCGGAGGGAACAACAAAAGATAGTTGAGAAGGGATTCTATCCAGAATCCAAGATGTCGTCCAAATGGAAGGAGATTACAGACACGAGCAAGCATTTCCTGAACATGGGCCAGAGTCGACAGCGAATGTTCGGAATTGGAAGCCAGATTCCTTCCATAGCTTATGTGAACATTATGAAAAGTGGTATTTATCAGGCCGTTGGATTTCCACAGTCCATTAAGTGTAGAAAGCTAATCCTGGAATTTGCATGATGTTATGATCCTCTCTCCCAAATGATCAAGACTCCTAAGAGTGCCATCATTGCCTACCTTGCTGAGGATGCGATTGCTAAGGTGTTTGGAATTCCATGTGGAGAAGACATGAAAGATAAAACCAAGGATGAATATGAAGAAAGATATAAGAAGAAAATGGATGCTCTGGTCACCGTAGTGAACTTGGAATGGATGATTGAATCTAGGACTCGTCATTACAAGGCTCCCAAGACACTCATGTGCACAAATTTCAAAGAGGAATATAGTGATTTAGTATTCCTTCTTAACCATGTGATGGGGATGCTGCACGATGCAATATATGATGCATGGATTTCTATTTCATCCAAGATTGTCTGAAAGGAACGTTGGATTTTCAGTTGAGGAATGTGGAGAGATCCAGGTCATTCGCCATGACTTCCTATTTGGTGTACCTGCTTGCATGATTTGTTACCTACAAAGGATTGATATGGAGAGGTGAAGTCAGGAATGGACAAGGACAGTTCAGGAATTATGAATGTTATCCATAGCTGAACATGTATCAAATTGAAGATTATAAGAGAGTGAATGATGCATTCACTATGTACATAACACGAATGTTGCAAGGCGAGATCCACAGGAGGTTGTCCAAAGAGGCAACAAAGCTGATAGAGAAATATGGATCCTGGTACATACAGTTCCTCACTTTCACATACCTCAGGATTCATGGATTTCAATCTGAACCTTACATGCTTCCTAGGTATCCTATAGACAGAATGATATTACTTGAGGTGGTGAAATAACTTCTGGAGTTTGATTCTATCCAGAAGGACAAAAATAGAACAGGCATGTCATTTCCTATTTCCGTAGGGAACACATTGGAAATTTGTCAATCCACTGCAACAACTAGCACAACAATTGAAGAACTTGCAGTCTATCAATTTGCAACATATAAAAAAAGAGAAATATTTGATCCGGATAAGAAAGTTGGAAGGATAAGGGGAAATAAGTTCATCCATTGGGTAGACATAGAAGATTATTGAGCCAACCTGATGGACAAGCAGACAGTGAAAAGAAGAATGTGGTCCAGAATGTCAATGGATTTCATGAGGAAGTGTGGACTTTTCCTCATTCCTGATTAGATATTAGATGACAAGGATCATACGCATCCACAATAAGAAAATGAAATGAAGAAAACCATTTTATTGCCTAATTGGTCAAAACAAGAAGTGACAGATTTGAATCTATTGATGAGAGAGGTCTTGAGTTTCTCCCGAGGATGGGTGGACCATCAAATGAATAAGTTGGTTGACATGGGTGTTACCTTCACTTATGAAAGGATGAAACCAGAGGAATCCGCTTCCAAATATGATCAAAGGACTATTAGTGATATCAGGATTCATGCGGATGAGGAGAGTCAAGCTCCCAAACCAAGGAAGAACACACCAAGAGAAGTCAAAGCTAGAGGGAAGAAGGTTGAAGAGGTTAAAAAGAATATATTTAGAACTTTGACTTTGATTTTGAATTTGATTTTTGAAATTATGCACATGTATTTGAAATTAGAAGAATATTAATTTAAATTTAGAATTTGGAGAATTAATGAAATTAAATGAAATTAGAAGAAATGTGAAATTCGAATTTAGGGATTTGGAATAAGAATTTGAAGAATAAATTAGTTAATTAAATAATTTAAAGAAACTATTTGATTATTTAGAAACTGAATTTAATTAAATAATAAAGATTATTTAATTTAAAAGATTAAAATCACAATTAACTAATTAATAAATATTTAATTAATATTTAGAAGAGGGTTGAATGATTTATTGAATAGAGATAGAAATTGAGAATTAATTAATTTAAATAATAAAGATTATTAAAATTGAGGGTTAAAAATCACAATTAATTAAATAATAAATATTTAATTAACATTAGAAAATGGTTTAAATGATTAAACGATGATAGAATTAAAAATAGAATAATTAGTAAGATGATGAGGAAATATGAAATTAGAAGAATAAGATTAGCTTACTTTAATTGAATAATTAAAGAATTATTTAACTAATTGGATAAATAATTAGTACCTGATCAATGAAACATTTTTAGGTGTCTACATTTGCCCCTCTTTGAGACAACGTCGGAACAATGTTGTTTCAAAGAAAATGACAAATTTATCCCCCAGTATGCCTCAATGATGCTTAGGGTTTAATGCCCCCTTGAGAGATTGTTTATGCATTAAAGGTATGAATGATCTCTCAAATGAAAAAGAATGTGAGATAAAAGAATAGTTAGTTTCGATTAAAGATAGAGATAGGTGATATGAAGATGATATTGAGATAGAATATGAGAGAATAGATTGATGAAAGAATAATGTTAGATAGGAATTAGAAGCAATCGAGGATGATTGATTTAGAAAGAGATGATGAAAAAAGAATAAGCAAACTAGCAAAAAGCAAATGAGATGAAATGAGAATGATTGATTCACGAACCTGTGTCATTATTTATCGTGCAATATATATTCATCACTGAGCCTTATTATGGAACAATGGAGCTTGACACATTAGGGTATAAGGAACCAAGATGTAAAGATATCTCATTGAAGAAACAAACACGTAGAAGACAAGGAGTGAAACCTCCATTATGGGAAATACGCTAAGGGTCGAGGTATGTGTGGCATTCACAAGCTGAATGTTCCTATCACAGACACCCACTAGAGCAATTTCCCTAGAACTTCATTGTTTCACACCACAAACAACAAACAAAGAAAAAGATAATGCCCATCATGGCTCCTTTAGTCATTTGTGGACATCCTTGAGATGCATAGGAACACAATCTATCGCCAAATGATAAAAGATAAAGACTGACCCAAACAAAATTCAGCAGCTATACTGACCTTGTGCCTTCATTCTCAATTGCTTGATGTGATAGTTGATAATGTCCGATCTCAGAAAGTTGCGGACCTCATTTAAGACTGACTTGTCTGATTTCGAGTGTATCCTCTTATGTTTAAGACAAGTTAATGATCACTTAATATGGATAAGATATGATTGATAAGATAATTTGATCAATTGATTGTAGATGTTTGACTAGATAGTCGTATCCTTTGTTAACTTCGTGCGAAGCGTTTGCTGGATATCTGCTAGGGTATTTGTTTCTTGCAAGACATTTTATTGCAAGTTTTTTGACTGATTTTTTATTGTTTTTTGGTTGATTTTGTGAATCGATATTTGAATGTTTTTGGTTGATTTTTTTTAGGATCGTATATGGATGTTTTTGGTTGATTTTTTCAAGACATTATATCAATGTTTCTGATCGATTTTTTTAGGACTTTTTCTGAATGTTTTTTGTTTTTTTTGTTTTTTTGTCTTTTTTTTTGGATTGATTTTTTCAGGATCGTATTTGAATGTTTATGGTTAATTTCTTCAAGATCGTATGTCAATGTTTTTTTTATTTTCTACTTTGGATTTGATGAAACATGACCTATCATCAATAGATAAAGATAAGACTAACTTGGACAAAATCCATCAACCATATTGATCTATGTCATTGTTTTGATCGTTTGATGATTGATAGGAATGCCTGGTTTGAGAGAGTGAATACCCCGTGTAAGACCAATCTATCTGGTTTCGAGTGTACCCTTCCCTGTATAAGACATGTTGATGTTTGATAGAGTTTGATTGATAAATTGATTAACAAGACATGTGATCAGTTTGATTGTAGACTTTTAGAGTTTGTCTGTTGTTTATTTGATTGGATGGACGGTCTATGCTTTGTTGTTTTGATTTTCAGTTTTTGATTTTTCAAATTTTAAGGCTTTTTTCAAGACATTTTATGATTTTTAAGATTTTTTAAGGACTTTATATGATTTTAGGATTTTTTCAGATATGCCCCCAGTGTGAAAACCTGTATGACATGATGATCCACATAATGCATGTGGAGACAATGAATTTTTTACATGACTTATGTTAATGCAATATGCATGATGAAGATGCATTTCCTATTCGAACAAGATTGTGTTTGTTTAGTATTTCGTAATACACCAATTGAATTGGAGGTACAAAACATTTCATAGATAAGAAGTCAATTGATCCTTAAGGTCCCTTGGAACATCCAAATTAACACACTTAGTGACTAGGATTTACAAATGGAGATGTGGAAAACTTCTCCATTGGTTCTTGAAACTTTGATCTTCTTTTGCCCATGTGTGTGCAAATGAGTTAATTTTTGCTCGTGTTCACTAAAGATCTTTAGCATCCTATATGACTAGCTACATAGATTATCCTAACTTCAAAAGCATCCCGAATAGAGTCTCACTACCAGCAAGCTTTTAGAGCTCCGACGAGGTTATAGACTGTAATTTCTCAAATATTCCTCCATTGCCAGTAGGCGTCCATAGCTTGATGGAGTTACTTACATGTTCCCATAGTCAAGCTTTTTGTCGCACTTTGTATGCGTGATATTTCAGTTATATATCATTGCTCTTTTGCCTTGAGATGAATATTTGGCATAGCTCTTTCTTTTTTATTTGCCTTGACTTGTAAGTAATGAAACCTACTTGGGTGTGACAATTACAACGACGTTGAAGTATAATTTTAGATTTTTCACTAGTCATATGATCAACTAAGTGTCTAGAATGACTTGGAGATATTGTTAATGTGTTTGAGGTATAGCAATTTATAGATTTTGGGTTAACAAGTTTCAAATAGTGAAATCACTACCCAACCATAAGTAAAGTGTCGTCACAGGGTAATGTTGAAAATGAATGACCTTAGGACCTCAAAGACTTCATGCCCGAATATCTAAGAAAGGAGATGACCCTTGATTCTCTTGAATGCAAACAAATGATAAACTTGGATAATTGCCTTGTTTTATTGATGCTGCTATATGTAAATGCAGAAAATTATATACCATGAAATCTGTGAATATGATGTGCTTAAAAAAGAAACTATATGTGATGTAATGCTTTGAAGAAAATGAGATGCAATGCAGAAAGAAAAACCTAAACAAACCCAACCCTTAGATATAATACCGTTTAAGGTGCATGTTGTTCATAGGGTCAGGGAGTTTTGTGTAGGTAGTTCATTGGTCTTTGTTTGAAGAGTCGAATAAAGATGTCTTTTTTAATAGGATATAAGGACTCAGTTGGGTGTATTCCATGTACAGTTTATGCTATAGCCTCCTTATTTTCAAACCAATCCAGTTCTGGTAGATCTTCTTGCCCCCAGTCTTTCAAGTGTGGGTGCATGAGACAAATTGATTTTGGTTTTGAAGTTGTGACATGAGCAGGGGCTATGCCTGTTTTTATTGATGCACTTGAAGAGTATGATGAAGCCAACTAGGTGTCGATCTCATTAGCTGGTTTTATGCTTGTGCATGAAGAAGATGATGAAACAATTTGGGTGTTGGTTTCATTAGCTGGTGCCATGCTTGTTTTTGTCACCACATTGGCATGTGAAAATGGTGCACATACAATCATTGATAAAGTGTTCTCTGCAGAATGATCGAGATTGGTGATTTCATTGATAAGGGGTTCATGAACAACTTGTGTAGAGGGACTGGGATCATGAGGGCGACTAGGAGAAATGGTAAGTTCATTTGAGAGGGAATCTTATGAGGAACATGGAGGATTATGGCATGGAGATGAAGGGATGGAGGGATCTTGATCAGGATCTGGAGAAATAATGGGATCTTGCTTAAGATATGAAGGTGAAGGAATACTTTGATCTTGACTTGGAATAGGATCATTGGAGTTTGTGCTTTTCTCTTGATTTTAAATTGGATCATTGGATTTTGTGCTTTGCTCTTGATTTTGAATTGGATCATTGGATTTTGCACTTTTCTCTTGATTTTGAATTGGATCATTATGAATGGAAGGGATATCATGATCTTTCTTAGGCATTGGATGTTGAATGGGACTTGGAAAAGTACTTTTCTCTTGAGATGGAAGGGGATCATCGTGAATGGAATACAAAAGGATGAGAGGATCATCATAAGATTCTTGGTCGACGGGATCTTGATAAAAAATTGGGTAGGATGGAAGGATTTGTTCTTGATCTTTATTTGTTTCAGGACTCATTTCTGCTAATTTTGGATCATCCTCTTGAAATGGGGAAGGAGTTTGGAGATGCATGGGAGATTGTTGGAATGTTTCAACATTTTGGGCTGATGAGAAAGGATTTTTAACGACTCTCTATGATAGGAATATATGATGGCATTGGATCTTGAATTTCTAAAGCACAGAAAGGACTAGCATCATGACTTGGATTAGATTGGATTTGTATTATGGATAGCCCTCAGGAGGTTGTGTTATCGGATAAAGATGGTGTGGACTGACTACTCTTGTATGACTTTAGGGAATGATGAAATGGTGGGTAAATATGGTTGATTTGGGCTTTGGTTGAAAGAGATTTGATTTTGGTTGAAAGGAGTATGATTTTGGGTGAAAGAGGTTTGATTTTGGTTGAATGAATTTTGATTTGGACTTTGGTTTAAAGAGGTTTGATTTTGGTTGATGTTGTAGATTTGAATATAAATCATTGTTCGACTTGATGGTGATTTTGTTTAAGTGTTGTTTTACATTCAAGGTTCTCAATTCCTCCAAGTTAGATTAGAATTTTCTTTCAATGTTTGTTAGATTGAAAGGAGGAACTGTTGAATGCATTTGTGTGGAATCCCTTTATCCATACCACTAGCCTCTTGCTGATTGTAAATGTGTCTTGCGTGGTCAACTGGAAATTTATGCAAACTTAACTTCAATTGTTATACGTCAATTGTTATGCATCGACTTGGATCGTATCTATCACATGCTGAAATTCATTAAATGTAAAACAAATAGGAATGAAAGGGAGAAATCAAGAATCCCTATCCTAATTGGAATTCAAACAAACAAACAAAGGAATAATGCTAAACAAGAAACATGAATATAAGATATATCAATCAATTTCCCCATTCCAAGACTGCATAGAGCTTCCATTTCTCTTCTCCTCTTTGTGGTATGGTGGCTCTCAGATATCGCGTAGGCAACCTGCAATTGACACAAAGATTCAAAGTTCGTGATTTTTGAAAATGGAGATTGAATGCTCAATTTATAGATAATTGGAGAGGACTGAATGAAAGGTGGAGCATAATGATTAAGAGGTGGAACTCAGGTGAGCTCACATGCTGATTCATACTTGAACTGCTGAATTGGAGGTGAAACAAAATAGATTGAATAGATAAAATGAGTCAACTGATTGAGAAAAAGCTAACTGAATGATGAAAAAGAATGATTGAAGGAAATAAAAAGGAGGAAACAATTAACTGATTAAAAGCTGATTGAGAGTTGTATTTAGAAAAAGTTAACTAAAAGATAGAAATAGGAATTGAAGAGATAATTGAATTAATTAATTGATTGATTGAATTAATTAATTTAACATGTGCTTGCACTTTGACTTGGATTTCCAATTTGATTTTTGCATGAGAGTTTAATTCAAATATTGAATTTAAATTAAATTCAATTTATTATTTGAATATATTTAGAACTTTGACTTTGATTTTTCAAATCATGCACATGTATTTGAAATTAGAAGAATATGAATTTGAATTTGGAATTTGAAGAATTAATGAAATTAAATTAAATTAGAAGAAATGTGAAATTAAAATTTGGGGATTTGGAATTAGAATTTGAAGAATAAATTAGTTAATTAAATAATTTAAAGAAATTGTTTGATTATTTAGAAACTGAATTTAATTAAATAATAAAGATTATTTAATTTAAAAGATTAAAATCACAATTAATTAAATAATAAATATTTAATTAATATTTAGAAGAGGGTGGAATGATTAATTGAATAGAGATAGAAATTGAAAATTAATTAATTTAAATAATAAAGATTATTAAAATTGAGGGTTAAAAATCACAATTAATTAAATAATAAATATTTAATTAACATTACAAAATGGTTTAAATGATTAAACGATGATAGAATTGAAAATAGAGTAATTAGTAAGATGATGAGGAAATATGAAATTGGAAGAATGAGATTAACTTAATTTAATTAAATAATTAAAGAATTATTTAACTAATTGCACGAATAATTAGTACCTGATCAATCAGACATTTTTAGGTGTCTACAATATCAATGCTTGATGGTAGTAATTTTAAAATCTATGAAATATACCTTAGATGATTGCACTAAGCTTCTATCAAAACCTGTTCAATTTGATGGTGAGACCTTGCCTAGTTTGATTCCACTGGATTTGTTCATCACTTCTTGCATTCTAGGTTTAGAATAGAATTCCTATCCCTACTCCCTTTTTCCCGCTTTTTAAAAAGTCTTGTTAGAATTAAGTCCAGAACTACATTGACAAATCCTAAGTTATCAGCACACCCATTCCACATTCATGATAAGTGAAGCTGATTTGAACAATTGTGTAAGTCCCCACGTGAAAACAATAATTCACATCAACCATTGAGTTACCCACTCATCAAGACCTGAGTATAGAAACCTTGGAATCATTTTAGTTGATCTTACCCTTAGCTTCTGAGGTGATTTTGTTCAAGAGAGGGTAAAGTACTTTGGTATTTTATTTTGATGCTTTCATGTGCATAAAACACACATCAACAAAGTTGCATGAGAAGATAGAATCAAAAGAAGCTGCAATGGAAATCCTTTCAAAACCTTCGGCTCCCGAACCTGCCCCTCCCACAGCCTTCAGCCCCATGCTGCAAGAGCTTCATAATGCATATTGGGAGAAAATAAGGCAGTTTGTTCCCTCTTTGGAGCCAGCTCTGAAATTCTTGGCAGATTCCCATTCCTTGTGTGTTAGAGTTAGTATCACCATTGAGCAAACCATTCCGTCGGTTACACTCAAGGTCTCTGATACTTAGAAGTTAGTAAATTGGTTGTACATTGCTTCCTCCCAAGAATTGGCCATTGTAGGAATCGAGAATCCTGAAGAAGTAGCCCAAAAAACTAACAAATTCCTGAACTGCAACAAAGTGGCCGTGCAGAGTGCTTTAAGCCTGTCAACTTTAAAATCCTCGGTCGCTTTCATTAAGGAGCGCTTTGAGGGTTTCATAAACCTTGGCCTACCTTCACCTTTCCTCTCAAATGGCTCAGTCCTAAGTGTCGAACAATTTTCGAGCCTAATAGCATAGCAACAACAAGATCAGTCATTCCTATAGGCTTTGAGCAATCCTCCCGAAGTCGATGAGTTTGAAGGTTTGATTCATCCATTGGCCCGACTCCTCACTTTATTTGAACTCACAAGGAGTTAAGCGACCTGCCTTTCAGGGAAATCATCAAGCTGGATCAGAATTCTCATGCCCTCAAAGCTCAAACTCTCCCCTCAGAAGATGATTGGCTTCCCCTGCAACAAGTTTTCGACAAACTTTTCAAAGTAAAAACATAAGTCTAATCTGTGAATCAAAAATTTGGGGTATCGACATCACGCAGGCAGGATTTTCCCAAAATTTGCCAAAAAACTATGGACTTTTTATCCACGGTGCCTGTCAAGGAGTTAGCTTACTGGTTTTTGTTAAGTCCCCACTCGAGTTTGGTTTTTGGCGCTTTCGCGCTTGCCACATATTGGCACAACTTGCAGCATTCAAGCCTTTCTTTTCAATTTGATCAGAAGTCGCAATCAAATAATGTGTGGCAAGGCTCTTCTTTTCTTTCGCATCGTTGGGCCCACGATTATCAAGTTAGATTTTGTTGTGATACGTGGCAGCTCTCCGTTGGGCTTCTAATTTGTAGTTTTGCCAGTTTCCGAGTCTCTCCCTCCCACTGCCACATGTCTCTTGTAACGACGACTGGGAGGTCTCTGCACGTGCTTTCCAGGTAGTGGAATATTTGCATTCGAACAATAAGTAGTTCAAGAAACGACTGTGAAGCTTTCTTTGGTCCGATTAATAGAAGATTTAGAGGCGATTGCGCTAGATGCCGAAAACGGTTTTCTCCTTCACTTTCCTTGTTGTTCCATGAATAGTGGTGGTGCTGCCAGCGACACATCTTGGTGATGCCTTCTCTGTTTTCTAGGGTCGGGCCGTTAGGTCTTTCTCTATAAGAAGCTCAATTTTTGCCTTGCGAAGGGTTCAAAACTTTTATTTTGAAAAAGATATAGACAAGTATTCTAGATAGGAATTTGGCCTTTAATCCGTGATTGTATTTCTGAAGATGCGATAATCAAATGTACTTGTGGCCTCTATAATTACTGTTGTTCAATGTGCATTAATAGTTTTCTGTGCATCCTTGAAATTCCAACATAGCTTTAGAAATATATGCTTAAGACTCTGCCGATTAAACTATGTTTTTGCAGTTGTTATCTGGTGGCTACATGGTATATATTGCTTTATGTTAAAAGGATCTTTGATTATGTCTTTATCAATATTATGGGCATGTAGATTGTTGAATGAGCCTCTGAATGACATGTATGTTAAGTTCTTTGTGCCTCTTAGTGCATTAAAATCAATTCAACATATTGCTTTAGAATAGTTTTTTCTTTTGTTGCCCCCATATTTGGCATACCTAAAATTTTAATTTCAAATCAATCTCAATGTTGAATGAAGATCCAATAGGTGTTTTTGCATAAACAGTGAACACGCAATCCAAGGTCCTTACCAGTCAGAATTTGAAAAATGAAAGAATTTTGAAAATTACCACAAATTGAGGGAAATCAGTTGATAGTCAGGATCTAAGCGTCATTTTATATCACATGGCCAACTTTCACTTGAACCCAGTTCATACTTTGTCATTTTTTAAACTTTCAATTTTTGGTGTCTATTTCCCCAAAATGATTAAAATATTTCATCCTAGGCTTCGTCATGAGGTGTAAATAATTGTGTGGACCTTTTTCCCTTCCATTGACGCGTGTTTCAAATTTCAGGACCTAACTCCCTACCGTTTGAAAGTTATGTCATTTTTCTCCAGCCAAATCAATAAATTTAAAATATTTAAATTATTTCTCAAATAATAGTTTAATATTTTAAATTATTTTAATATGTCTGGTCATTTGCGATAAAAAGTTGTCTAAAAACATTAGTTAAATTCCTCCTTGATTCCTCTCCATGATCAATGGTTTCCCAGGTCAAAATCACAGCCTTTGAAGCTGAAGGTTAGAAATGCTCAGTTTTTTAGCATTCTTAACCTCATTTCTTAACCTTTTGCCATATAGGTTAGAAATGCTCATTTTTTTAGCATTTCTAACCTATCACAAAAAGGTTAGGAATGGTCAAAAATTGAGCATTTCTAACCTCATTTCTTAACCTTGTGGGCCCCACTTTGTCAAGAAGGTTAGAAATGCTCAGTTTTTGAGCATTCTTAACCTCATATAGATTTTATCAAAAAGAAAGAATTAAAAAAAAAAGGAGAAAAAAAAAGAAGCTTCAAGTACCAGGTTCTGAATGGTCACCAAATGTATTGAAGAGAGGAAATGGTTTCATCAGAGGTTGAAGTTGCAGTTGCCAAGAATGACATATATGCTGATTGTGGAACTTACACGGCTGATGAATAGCTTGACAGAATGCCTAAAAGAAACATGGTTTCAGTAACTATAAACTATGCTTGAAACACATGTGAAATTAGAAGCTTATACACGCCAAGTAAACTATCTGATAGAATGTGTAAAACTGCATATAATAACCTTAACATTGCAGTCTTCTTGCCCACAAGCCAATGTGGAAGCTGTTAAAATTTATCAAGGTTTCAGTAAAGCACAAAGGATAACATAGTTTTGCCAGTCATGCAGCTACTTTGGTAGACTTATATGTGCATCATGGAGCATAATCACGGCAAGGGAATTGTTTGACGGAATGCTTCAAAAAGAATGTAGCCTTATGAAATGTAATTGGCAGGCGTTCGACCAAATTTTATAAACCTTTACAAGCATCCTTTCAGTTCGTGTCAAGTGGGAGGAAACGGTCATGCAAATGGTGGTTAAAATGTATGCAATAATGGGAGTTTAGACATGACACTGCACTGTCTTTGCTTGATAATCAAAGTCAAGCCTTTGAATTTACCATGACTTTGAGCAAATTCGCAGAAGGATGGAGGAATTACGACAGATGTTGTAGTTGCATTTGTTCTGGTAAATATGCATGCATCGTGGAGCATAGATAGCTCGTGAAATGTTTGACTGAATGCCTTAAAGAAATGTGGTCTCAAGAAATGCGATGATTGCAGGATACACACAACATGGATTTCCTGAAAAAAAATTCGAATCTTCCAAGCTAATGCAATTGGAAGGTGTAAAGCCGCATTTTAGAACCTTAGCATTGTATTCTCTCTGCTTGCAAACCCATGTCGAAGCTTTCGAACTTGTCACAGACATTTAGCAGAGCATAAAGAATAAAGGAATTTCGCTAGATGTTGAAGTTGCAGCGGCTCTGGTAGACAATACTCATGCCATGTTTGCAAACTGCAAATCGTGAGACAAAGACGATGCTATGAACTATCTGTAGAAATGTAGAATATGAATGCATAGGCAACGTACCTAAGTTGTTTGACAGAAAACCCAAGCAAAATGTGGAGTGTGGAAAATACACATGGAGCATAAGCCATGAAGCATAGATAGCAAGTGAACTGTTTTGCTTTTTGCCAAACGTGGAGAGAAGAGTATACATGTCGCAGTGCAGATCAGAAAAGTTTGGGTAGCAGTATGAACACTCAACAAAATGTAGATGATAGAGGAATTGCGTTAGGCATTGTAGTTACAGCCGCTCTGGTAAATGATGTTGCAGATCATGGAGGCCAGATGTTGTAGTTGCAGTTGCTCTAGGGAAATATAAGTATCATAGCCAAAACCATAAATTGCTTGATAGAATAATGGGTTTGTAAAACTCCAAATCGTGAAGCATAGCAAAGCACGAGACATGTTTGACAAAAGGTATGTGGTGAAGGTAAGAGTTGATTCCAACTGTGAGCAGTGTTAAATGAAACCTCAAAGAGATGTCACCCCATCGAAGGAAATAATTGCATGGGAGGCGTGAAATACATATGTTAAAAGACGTTTGCAAACTTTCAAGCAAATGCAAGCAGTGCAAAGCCAAATATGCATCAGCAGGATGCTACGGTGATATAAATGTGAGTGTGGAATTATAGACAATGCATCAAATTGTTTGACATAATGCTTTAGATAGGCAACATCTCATGGTGTGCAACGACTGCAAGGCAAGTGAAATGTTTGACAAAGTTCCTCAGATCGATGTCATCTCATGATATGCGATGATTGTAAGATTCACACATTCAAAACTTAGAGCAAATGCAATTGGTGGGTAAAAAGCCAAATTATTTCTCAGCATCCTTCTCTGCCTATGCCAAAATGGGAGCTTTGAAATAGAGCATGAACGTTGTGCTTGACAGAATGCCTTGAAAGAGATGTAATCTCACAGAATGAAATGTTTGCGAGATTTGCAACAAAGACTTTAGAAAATATCTAGCAAATGCAAAACGACAGATGTAAATTCAATTTGATGAAAAGGGTTTACAATATTTCAAAAGATGAAAATGTAGTCAAGGCACGTAAACCGTTGGATAGAATACTTCAAAGAAATTGTGGTCTCGTGGTCTCATGGTGCAGATTTGAAAAGACGCTTGAAAGTTTTCAAAGAAGATGTTGAAGTTATTGCACAAAATGTCAAAGGATTAAAAGATGAACGCATTGGACGTTTGGATAGAGTAGTGGAAAGTTTAAAAAATCTTCAAAAGGTCTAGCATGGGAATATTCTTCCATCATAAATGCATGGTGTAGTAATTCATCAAGAGAGCGTTATATTTATGTACACAAAGTGTTGTATACTCATGACATCTCACAATGTTACCTTGGTTAAATATCGAAGATCTCAACAAATTTCTTGTAATTGCTTATATATTAGAATGGAGGTTTAATGGCAAAGTGGGATGCTTTGAAAAGGGATTCATTTAAGAAACACTACTTTCTATATTGTGAAGAGCATCAAATTTGCTCCAAATAAGACTTAAGACTTCCAATGATGGCAAACACCAACTTGCGAGGATTTGAATAAATTCAAGTGATAACAATCAAGTGAAGATACTTAGTAGATGTAGATGTGGTTGAAGAGCATCTCCTCAAAGATAGGTTATTGGTGGACAAATATTTCTTCGTATCAATGATCATTTTATCAATGCATGGGCATATTGCAACAATCAATTCCTTAAATTCTTTTGGAGAACCTCAAGGTTGTCTTTTCCTTTCAAATGGAAAGACATATTGAAAGTCCAAATGAAGTGGATGTAGACAAAGAAGTACCTCAACATAACTTATTACTTGGTTATTCATCAAAGCTAAAAGTTTCAAATTCTCATTTGTAAAAGTGATTTAACTCACTTATTGTAACTAAAGGTTACGAAGTTGACTTTTTCTGCGCATAAGTGTGTAAGTTATTAACTCTTTGAAATTCATGCAGAAAAGAGTTAGTTATTAACCAAGGAATAAAGTTAGTTACTAAGGTGATTATTCTGGGAAGCCTATAAATACAAGGTATTTGTAATGTATTGGGGAGACTTTTTACGGACGAGAAAACTCTGCTGGAATTCCAGGAGAAACTTGTAATGACATTTTGATTTGCACTATGTATAGAAAGGATTTTGGACTTGTATATTTTTTAAAGGATAATGAAGTATACGTCTTAGTTCGTGTGTTCTAAATGTATTCATGTGTTATTATTGCTGATTTCTCGTATGTCAAATTGGTAGTCTTTTTATGCATATGTGATTTGTACAATTGATGTGATGATGCACAAGCAACCTTTGGTATCTCAGTTTGAATGTGTTGAAGTATCTTATCTCTCCGTATGTTGAGATTTGTCATTCTTCTTTATCGTCATCTCATGGCTAAGCATATTACCTTATAAGCTCCCCTTTTAATTTGTTGCTAATGTTGAGAAATCTCAGTTGATGGTCGTATGTCTATTGTTGGGGTTTTTATCTTTATTTCTTTTTAGTTTTATGTTTTCTCCTTTATGTACTTTAGGTTAAAAGTACACAAAATCCTAAATACCCCTATCATACAAGGGAGTTGTCCCTCTCAAATGCAGAGGAAGATTGTGGGTTTACTCCAATCTCTCCAACTATTGGGACATTTGTCACTGCTCATCGGGCAAACAGGGTCAGTTTCAGATAAACGATCGCAGTGACAAATCTATTTACCAACATCTTTTAAAGTTTCTTCTTCCCCTTTTGTCCCCCAAATGAGCAAAGAGCCGACTTCTAAAATCCCAAAGGTCACTTAGTGAAAACGCGCAGGTTCCCCATCACTGAGTTTCCCATAAGGTTGTATTCCTAAAAGCAATTCCAGTGATCAACAATTACCATTCATAATTCTTCACCTCATACTTTCGGCTTTTATTTTCCCACTCGTTTTCTATTTTTTGTTCTTTCAAAGCTTACAATCTTAGAGATAAAATTGAACAATGAAAAGAGACGTAAGAGTGACTCTGCATCATTTTGTCTATAAATCACTCAAAGAAATTAATAAAAAATAGCATGCACATGAAATTTTTTTGTTGAGAAGAAAAGGCAATTTCTTTGTTACATTGGGATGCATTACATATGGTACATCACTATAATTGTTTTTGGAATTAAGCTTATGAGTTATATTTAGTTACATTATATTTATTTGGATTAGAACAAATCTAATCCAAAAAAATTTAAAATCCCTACAAGGCACAATAAACAATCGATAAAACCTTATTGATATTCTACCATATAGAGAAAGTAACAAAAAATCAAAGAATCTAAACCATGAAAGCAATGTATTTTTAAGAGTGGTATACCAATGCAATCATGCATATTGCGTCCTACTCTATGTAGGAAACATCACTTCATATATAATTTTTAGATTTGGAATCTTTTAAACAATAATTTTTTACAGCTTGCATAAGAAGGAACTATTAATTAGTTTAAAAGTCTCCAAAATAATGTTGAGGAATATAATATCTAATTCAATTTGTATAAACTGAACTAATTTTTCCATGCAAGCATTTCTTTTGCAGGCCTTGGTTGTGTGTCTAAACATGAAGGAAAAGAATTAGACAGTCAAAGCACCTAATATCTTTGACATCCTCCCAAAATTTAGATTATAAATTCAATATTTTGCCAATATCCTGTGATAAGACAGTTTCCATTACTCACTTTTCAACGAGTCAAATTCGCTGGATGGTAGCGAACAACCCCCATGTGATTGGTTTTTAGGACAAGATTTTTGCTTTCATCTGGGCACATGGGTTCATAGAGGAGCCTTTCTGTCTCCCATAGTCTATTCTTGATCACACCTTAGCCCTAAAAATGTTTAGGCAGATGGTCATAATTGAAGAATGCATAGGCTCAGAGAGACATGGGGTCGCTATAACCCAGGATAATAAGATCAGAGGGCCCATTGTCGTCTCTAAAAGACTTCAAGCAAAGGGTGTGCTTACTTCAAAGCTAGTTCAGTTGGGCCTGGTAGCTATTGATGATAAATGGAGTTACGATCCAAATGGATGCCTCTCCACAAGGACACCTATAGTGCATGTATCATGAGGTCCCGTCTGGGATTCCTGGAGAAATCCAAAAGAAGATGACCTGGCACTGTATGTGAATTTAAATCTCATCCCTAAGGAAGAACAACCGTCTTGGTTAGCGTTCTATGAACTAACACGAAGGGTCGATCCTACGAAGAAATTGCCAGCTATTTTATACAGGAAAATAGAAGAAGATACTTTTGAAGAACAGTGGCAGAAATATAATGATGACATTGAAGATGATTATGAACCTTCCTCGAGTGGCACTGATGAGGAAGTTGTTGCACAAGTGGTTGAGATGCCTGGGGGAAAAGGGAAACAAGTTGAGATCATCCCTCCACTAGTAAGACTTGCACCTTTGCTTGCATACCATGCTATAAAGAAGTTCGTCCGTAGGTCTTTGCTCCCAAGTCTCGAGGAAGCGATCTATTGAAATGCCTCAGCAATAGAGTCCTCCAGAAGTAGGTACAGCCCCCCAGAAGAAGAACATAGCTAATGTTCCTAGGAGTACTCAGGCACAAGTACTTGTATCGTCACCATGCCCAGTTGCGTCGGCAACGTCTTCAGCATAGGTATTGTTTTCTCCTCCTCTTCTTTCTTCTTAGTCTCTAGTTTCCATTGCTGCGTCATCCTCTCTTGAGCTTGCTATTGCATCTAGTAGCCCAGAGGTAGTTGTATCTTCTGCGACCATTCTGCAGCCTCAATCAGTCTCAGCCTCCGCTAGCCTTGTTGTATCCTCCCCGCCTAGCGTCGCCTCTTTTGGCACTGTAGTAAGCATATCTAGTTCTGCTCAAACCCCAAGTCGGTCAACAGAAATATCCTTCGTAGCGCACGCTCTCGAGTTTGTGATCTATATACCCACTGCATCATCAAGTGATGGGTCGTTGTTTTCCTCTACTACCGGTATCTTCCCAGGAATCCCTCCTTTTACCCCATTCATCTCATCTTGACAGCTCAAACCCAATTGCAAACCACCGTAGCCCCAATTCCTTTCATCCCTTCTCCAAGGGCTCCTTTCGCAAGGCAAATGATCCCCTCCCCATCAGAATTCATGCAACAAGCGGATTTCGCCAAGCTTGCCCGAGCTCAAACAACACAAAAAAGGAAAGTTAAAGATTCTCAGAAGCCTGCAAAATCCTGCATACATACAAATAATAAATGATTTGCAATGATAATTTAATGAATTTCACCGTCTAGAAACAAATCGATTTTCCCCAGGCAAGTATAAGTAACAATGTTTTATCCCACATTGCTTGTGTGGTGAAAAGTCAAGGCAAAAGCAAGTTTAAAAGAGTGTTCAACAATATTATAATATTATAATTGCTGATGGTGATTGTTGGGTGGTGGATTGGAGACATTTTGGTGGTTGATTATGACTTTTCTAGGTAGGCGATTTTTTGCTAAGTGTTATTTATTGACACCATTGTTCAAGTTGGAGTTGAAGTTTAAAGTTATTTTCTACCCAATCCGACCTAGGCGATTGATGGCAATGCCGCAAGGTGCAATATATGATGGATGGATGTTCTATTTTATCTAAGATTGTCTGAAAGGAATGATGATCAATTGGTCAAAAATCATAAGTGACAATCTGGATTTTCAGCTGAGGAATGTGGAGAGATCAGGTCATTCGCCATGACTTCCTATTTGCTATACCTACTTGCACGATTTGTTACCTATAAAGGATTGATATGCAAAGGTGAAATCGAGAATGCACAAGGACAGTTCAGGAGTTATGAATGTTATCCATAGCTAAATATGTATCAAATTGAAGATTATAAGAGAGTGAATGATTCATTCACTATGTACATAAACCAAATTTTGCAAGGCGAGATCCACAAGAGGTTGTCCAAGGAGGCAATAGAGCTGATACAAAAATATGGATCATGGTACATACAGTTCCCCACTTTCACATACCTCAGGATTCATGGATTTTAATCCAAACCTTACAGGCTTCCTAGGTATCCAATAGACATAATGGTATTACTTGAGGTGGCGAGACAACTTCCGGAGTTTGATTCTATCCAGAAGGACAAACATAGAACGGGCATGTCATTTCCTATTTCCGTAGGGAATACATTGGAAGTTTGCCAATCCGCCACAACAACTAGCACATTAATTGTAGAACTTGCATTCTATCGATTTGCAACATATAAGAAAAGAGAAAGATTTTATCTCAATAAGAAAGTTGGAAGGATCAGGGGAGATAAGTTCATCCACAAGGTAGACATAGAAGATTATTGGGCCAACTTGATGGACGAGCAAACAGTGAAAAGAAGAATGTGGTCCAGAATGTCAATGGATTTCATGACGGAGTGTGGACTTTTCCACGTTCCTGATCAAATATTAGATGACAAGGCTCATATGCATCCACAATATGAAAATAAAATGAAGAAAGCTATTTTATTGCCTAATTGGTCAGAAGCAGAAGTGACAAATTTGAATGTATTGATGAGAGAGGTCTTGAGTTTCTCCCGAGGATGGGTGGACCATCAAATGAACAGGTTAGTTGACATGGGTGTTACCTTCACTTATGAAAGGATGAAACCGGAGGAATCCGCTTCCAAAGATGATCAAAGGATTATCAGCGATATCGATATTTATGCGGATGAGGAGAGTCAAGCTCCTAAACGACGAAAGAACACACCAAGAGAAGTCATGGCTAGAGGGAAGAAGATTAAGGAGGTTAAGAAGAAGAAATAAAAGACTATCATTCCTTCACCTATCATTCCTTTACCTCCCCTCGGTGTCTCATCAATCAAGGAAGTTGAAGTGTCAGAATAAAACAAAGAGTTTAAGCAATGTTCCAACATAGTGATATTACCAAAGAATGTTCAAGATTTATATGCCACAGCTACATCTGCTCCTCCTAATAAGGATGATGATCAATCAAGATCTTCTACTGTCCTTTTGGAGATTAGTTTGGGGAAGAATGTATACGATTTGACCAGACATGATCCTAATGATGACGATGATGTTATCTCGGCATTGAGAGAGCTTGATCTAGAGATATGTCTCGATGATGGCATGGAGATGGCTGCTATTATTGATTGGCTAATGAGAAGTATGGAGAAGATGATAGAGGCACAACCGATTGACAACATTGATGATTACTTAGCTAGGAGCAACAAGGAGAGAGAACCAAAGAAAGATGAGATTTTCTCACATTTAAATAGAGATGAGATAGGAATACGGATTGTGCAGGTGATTGTTCATATTGTAGATGTGACGACGGACATTGCTACTCCCATGGATTTCCAAATTACCTTAGTTGCCCTTGGTCATACTACAAAAGAGTAGGAATTCCAGAAGGTTGGTGATACTCTAAAGGCTAATAGTGCTAGATTGGACCGGGGGATAGAGAAAAGAGAGAAGTAAGAAGAAGAGAATATCAGACTTAGAGAATACATTGCAGCGATAAGGCGTCAGAATCCCACCCTTATTTCCCCTAATGCAATTGATCATGGACTACATACACACTATGAGGCAACAAGAGATACGTTCTCGAAGATGGAGAAATGGATTGAAAACTCATTTTGTCCAAGCTTTTGACAGGACAACAGGGCTCATGTTCAGGATACAGTATATAGAGGGAGTGTGGGAGGACTTCCGACCTATTAAGGAGAAGACTATTCCACTCCTCGGAGCTTTGAAGAAAGTTCCTACGTCCACATTGATCAGGGAGGATATTGTGCATAATGGAGATAGATACGATTTCCATGGCTGGTATTGTTCATTAGCCATAAAGAAATCAACTTATGAGAGCACACAAAAGAATTGTGCAGAGATGGAAGGATCAATTCATGATATTCAGTCGAAGATCCTTGTCTCAATTGAGGAACTATTGGATGTTGATTTCAGCAAGGCCAGTGGTTTACACTTGGTAGAATTGAGAGACAAGATGAAGTTCATGTACTTCAATCAGTTGGACTTTTTTCAGAAGAGTCAGATAGATGATTTGGTCTCTTTGCTGATTCATGTTCACAATTTGCTAAAGCTTATGCCAGATTGGGAGAACACCTTGGATGCTTACTCGGATGCATTGGACGTGATTGATTTACAGTTGGATACCTTACCCAACATTTCCATGAAGGAGTTAGATTTTGTATTAGCTAGATTCTTGGATTCTGTTGTGAGAGAAAGAGATGCAGGACATAATCTTCTAGAAAATTCTCTATTTGATTACTAGGTGTCTTTCTATTGGGCCATATGTTGGTGGCTCCATTTTTTATGTAAACCCTAATTAGGGCAACTCTAGGGTTTTTTTGGCATGATTTTGGTCGTTGATTTTAATTTAATCTTGGCCATCCATTTTGTATAAGACTCTATATATACCAAATTGCCTCTTATTTGTAAGAGAGATTTTTGAGAATTGTTGGTAGATGCTGTAGATTTGAATATAAATCATTGTTCGACTTGATGGTGATTTTGTTTAAGTGTTGTTTTCCATTCAAGGTTCTCAATTCCTCCAAGTTAGATTAGAATTTGCTTTCAATGTTTATTAGATTGAATGAAGGAATTGTTGAATGCATTGTGTGGAATCCCTTTATCCATACTACTAGACTCTTGCTGATTGTAAGTGTGCCTTGCGTGGTCAACTGGAAATTTATGCAAACTTAACTTCGATTGTTATACGCCAATTGTTATGCATCAACTTGGATGGTATCAATGCTTGATGGTAGTAATTTTAAAATCTATGAAATATACCTTAGATGATTGCACTAAGCTTGTGTCAAAATCTGTTCAATTTGATGGTGAGAACATGCCTCGTTTGATTCCACTGAATTTGTTCATAACTTCGTGCATTCTAGGTTTCGAATAGAATTCCTATCCCTACTGCCTTTTCCCCCTTTTTAAAAAAGTCTTGTTAGAATTAAGTACAGAACTACATTGCCAAATCCTAAGTTATCAGCACACCCATTCCACATTCATGATAAGTGAAGTTGATTCGAACAATTGTGAAGTCCCCAAGTGAAAACAACAATTCACATCAACCATTGAGTTACCCACACGTCAAGACCTGACTGTAGAAACCTAGGAATCATTTTAGTTGATCTTACCCTTAGCATCTGAGGTGATTTTGTTCAAGAGAGGGTAAAGTACTTTGGTGTTTTGTTTTGATGCTTGCATGTGCATAAAACACACATCAACAGAGCTACAGGAGAAGATAGAATCAAAAGAAGCTAAAGTGGAACTCCTTTCAAAACCTTTGGTTCCCCTGCCTGCCCCTCCCGCAGATTTCACCCCTATGGTGCAAGAGCTTCATAATGCATATTGGGAGAAAATAAGGCAGTTTATTCCCTCTTTGGAGCTAGCTCTGAAATTCTTGGCAGATTCCCATTCCTTGTGTGTTAGAGCTAGTATCACCATTGAGCAAATCGTGCAGTCGGTAATGCCCAAGGTCCCTGACACTCATAAGTTAGTAAATTGGTTGTACGTTGCTTCCTCCCAAGAATTGGCCTTTGTAGGAATCGAGAATCCTGAAGAAGTAGCCCAAAAAACTAACAAATTCCTCAATTGCAACAAAGTGGTCATGTAGAGTGCTTTAAGCCTGTCAACTTTAAAATCCTCAGTCGCTTTCATTAAGGAGCACTTTGAGGGTTTCATAAAACTTGGCCTACCTTCACCTTTCCTCTCAAATGGCTCTGTCCTAAGTGTCGAGCAATTTTCGGGCCTAATAGCGCAGCAACAACAAGATCAGTCATTCCTACAGGCTTTGACCAATCCTCTTGAAGTCGACGAGGTTGAAGGTTTGATTCATCCATAGGCACGACTCTTCACTTTATTTGAACTCAAAAGGAGTTAAGCGACCTGCCTTTCAGGAAAATCATCGAGCTGGATCACAATTCTCAGGCCCTCAAAGCTCAAACTCTCCCCTCAGAAGATGATTGGCTTCCCGTGCAACAAGTTTTCAACAAACTTTTCAAAGTAGAAAAATAAGTCTGATCTATGAATCAAAAATTTTGGGTATCGACATTCCGCAGGCAGAATTATCCTAGAAGTTGCCAAGAAACTATGGACTTTTTATCCATTGTGCCCGTCAAGGAATTAGCTTACTGGTTTTTGTTAAGTCCCCACTCGAGTTTGGTTTTTGGTGCTTTCGCACTTGCCACATGTTGGCACAGCTCACATCATTGAAGCCTTTCTTTTCCCTTTGCTCAGAAGTCACGATCAACTAACGTGTGGCAGGGCTCTTCTTTTCTTTCGCATCGTTGAGCCCACGATTATCAAGTTAGAATTTGTTGCGATACGTGGCAACTCTTCGCTGGGCTTCTAATTTGCAGTTTTGCCAGTTTCCGAGTCTCTTCCTCTGGCTGCCACGTCTCCCTTGTAACGACAGTTGGGAGGTCTCTGCATGTGCTTTCCTGGTAGTGGAGCATTTGCATTCCAACGATAAGTAGTTCAAGAAACGACCGTGAAGCTTTCTTTGGTCCAATTAACAGAAGATTTAGAGGCGATTGAGCTAGATGCCGAAAATGGTTTTCTCCTTCACTTTCCTTGTTGTTTTGTGAATAGTGGTGGTGCTGCCAGCGACGCATCTTGGTGATGCCTTCTCTGTTTTCCAACGTCGGGTCGTTAGGTCTTGCTCTATAAGAAGCTCAATTTTTGCCTTGCAAAGGGTTCAGAAATTTTAGTTTGAAAAAGATATAGACAAGTATTCTAGATAGGAATTTGGCCTTTAATCTGTGATTGTATTTCTGAAGAAGCAATAATCAAATGTGCTTGTGGCCTCTATAATTACTGTTGTTCAGTGTGCATTAATAGTTTGTTGTGCATCCTTGAAATTCCAACATAACTTTAGAAATATATGCTTAAGACTGTCGATTAAACTATGTTTTTGCACTTGTTATTTGGTGGATGCATGGTATATATTGCTTTATGTTAAAAGGATCTTTGATTATATCTTTATCAGTATTTTGGGCATGTAGATTGTTGAATGAGCCTCTAAATGACATGTTTGTGAAGTTCTCTATGCCTCTTAGTGCATTAAAATCAATTCAGTGTATCACTTTAGAATAGGTTTTTCTTTTAAGGTTTTTTTTTCCCCTTTTCTCCCCCAAATGAACGAAGAGCCGACTTCTAAAATCCTGGAGGTCACTTGGTGAAAACGAGCAAGTCCCCCATCACTGAGTTTCCATAAGGTTGTATTTCTAGAAGCAATTCCAGTGATCAACAATTACCATTCATAATTCTTCACCTCATACTTTCGGCTTTTATTTTCCCACTCGTTTTCTATGTTTTGTTCTTTCAAAGCTTACAATCTTAGAGATAAAATTGAACAATGAAAAGAGACGTAAGAGTGTCTCTGCATCATTTTGTCTATAATTCAATCAAAGAAATTAATAAAAAATAGCATGCACATGGAATTTCTTTGTTGAGAAGAAAAGGCAATTTCTTTGTTACATTGGGAAGCATTACATATGGTACATCAATATAATTGTTTTTTGGAATTAAGCTTATGAGTTATATTTAGTTACATTATATTTATTTGGATTAGAACAAATCTAATCCAAAAAAATTTAAAATCCCTACAAGGCACAATAAACAATCGATAAAACCTTATTGATACTCTACCATATAGAGAAAGTGACAAAAAATCAAAGAATCTAAACCATGAAAGCAATGTATTTTGAAGAGTGGTATACCAATGCAATCATGCATATTGCGTCCTACTCTATGTAGGAAACATCATTTCATATATAATTTTTAGATTTGGAATCTTTTAACAATAATTTTTCACAGCTTGCATAAGAAGGAACTATTAATCAGTTTAAAAGTTTGCAAAATAATGTTGAGGAATATAATATCTAATTCAATTTGTATAAACTGAACTAATTTTCCCATGCAAGCATTTCTTTTGCAGGCCTTGGTTGTGTGTCTAAACATGAAGGAAAAGAATTAGACAGTCAAAGCACCTAATTATTTTGGCATATTCACACATTGCCCCATTGCAAATGGGGACCCCCACTTTTCGTTTTTTGGAGTAGAAGTTTGCCTAATTTCCTAGTGTTTGCCTTTGCCTATGAGAGGGTTTTTGAATTTTGAATATGATCATGTGTTTAAAATTTCAAAATGTTAGAGTGATCTTGAGTTTTGCCTAAGTCTAGGGGTTGCCTTAGGGTTTTGTATTCTTGCTAAGTGTTGACCTTCTTGAGTATTAACGTGTTTTAAACACGCATATCGGTGATTTAAAAGTGCCAAGGTGTTTTCAGACCTTTTGAAGTTGTTTTCTCACTCCTAGGTACTATTCAAGTTGATTTTGCACTTTATCCTGACAAATTTCCTTACGTTTCGCTCAATTTTTTGGAAAATTTGCCTAAGTCTAGTCTAGTTTTGAAGTTTCTAAGTGATTTTGAGTGGTTAAAATGTCAAATTCCCAAGGGAAATCCATATTCCAAGGGTTAGAAGGTCAAATTCCATGCTAGAGGTGTTTTTCCCCTCATATTCCAGACTACCCATCCTTTTCCCTCACTCAAAATCCACACTACACATGGGTTTCCCCTGAAATCCATACTGGCTATGATTTTCCACCACTATTTATCCATGTCTGGGTCGTTTTTCCCCTGGAAGCATTAAAATTTGTGTAAGTGTCAGGATTTTTCCAAACTGCCTTCATTTTTCCACGGGGAGTGCAAACTATAGTGCAGATGAAATTGAGGATGATTCCATGCTTGGGTCGATTTTCCACTAGGCTGTTTTGTGACAAGTTAGTGTACATTTTTGTGCATACTCTCAGTCCATGCCCAAGTCGATTTTCCACTGAGAATGCATTTCATGATTTTGAGTCCGGATTTTCATCTAGACTGAGGTCATTTTTCCACCAAAGGGGTATTTTTGGGTGATGAATTAATTTTAAGTGGAGTTTTTCACTCCACACTCATATTGATTTTCCCCTAGCCCCATTTTGTGCACATTTGATGATTTTTGAGTCCGGATAACTATCCAGACAGTGGTTGATTTTCCCCTAGAGGCAAATTTGTGCAAGTTTGATGAAATTTTGTCGAGATTTTTATCCCGACATGGGGCGAATTTCCCCCAATAGCATTTTAATGAGTTTTTATTGGAATTTTTATCACAACATGGGGCAATTTTCCCCCAAGGGTTAATTTTGATCTATATTTTGGAATATTTTAAATAAATTGACCCCAAATTTAATTTTTTGTGCAAGTGTTGACGATTATTTAAAAATTAAAAATAAGTATTTAATGACTTGCAATGTTTTAAAAAATTAAAAAATATTATTTCTCAGCCAAGTTGATTTTCCGACAAGAAGTGTAAAAGAGCAAAATTTTTATCCTACATTGCTTGTGTGGTGAAAACTCAAGGTGAAAACATGTTTTAAGAGAGGTGACCAGCATTAAAATATCATTATATTTGCTGAGTGTGATTGCTAAGTTGCTGATTTGTGTGATTTTCTCCAGCTGGGCGATTTTGGTGAAGTGTCTACTTGACACATTTGGAGCTAAAAGTTAGTTTTGTTGTTCATTTTCTACCTATTCCCAGTTGGACGATGTTTCTTGGCAGCCATTGGAGCAAGTTTTTTAGAGTAATTTTCAGATTTGGGAGGTGGCGCCATGGTTGGAGTTGGACGATTTTATTTGCTTGATGAATTTTGGCGATATTTTTGAGTGTTAAGGGGCTTCCATTATTTTGAAACCTTGTTGGGTGCCATTGCTGGGAATGATTTGACCTCCATTGTTGGTTGACGACACATTTTCAGAATTATTCTTCATTGCCCAACTCATCCACACTAAGGCGATTTTGGTTAAGGGCTGTTTGGAAGAGTTTGTGGTGCATTTTCAAGGGCTGCCATTGTTGTTATAGTCTGAAACTCCATAGTTGCAGGTTGTCTTCAGACTGATTTTCATTTCCAGCCACTTGCCAACTTGGAAAATTTTATTTGGGCGTCATTTCTCATGAGTTTTTTGGGCATATGGTGTAGTTTCCATTGCTGATCTAAGTCTGAAACTTTACTTTCAGGTTTGTCTTCAGACTTAGATA
Source organism: Cryptomeria japonica (assembly GCF_030272615.1). Classification (NCBI taxonomy): domain Eukaryota; kingdom Viridiplantae; phylum Streptophyta; class Pinopsida; order Cupressales; family Cupressaceae; genus Cryptomeria; species Cryptomeria japonica. Next base: position 244,657,617 of record NC_081405.1, on the reverse strand, counting down.
TTTTTTACCAGCCCTTTGTTTGTGCCCAAATTTGACAAACTTCACTTTGGGAAGGTGAAATTCATCAAATACAGGTGTTTCCTATGACTGCAACAAGTTTAAATGACTGATTTATTGAAGTTACGGGTTGTCTTCAGACATTGGGCAGCCATTGTTGGACCTTGAAAGGGGGTCTTCAAACTTTAAGAACTAAAAATCAAACTTTTCCACACCCTTTTTCAAGCATTATCAGAATTGTGGTATACTTGCGGGCACCATTTTTGACATTTTTCTGAGTATACCAGGTTGTCTTCAGACTGAAACTTCATTTCCAGCCACATAGTTGTGCCCAGATGTGACCATTTTTGAATTTTGAAGGTCAAAATAATTCAAATACAAGCATGTGACATGGCTGTGACCACTTCTAGCCATTGATATTCATCATTTTCAGAGCGTCTTCGGACTTTTTGGAGCCATTTTCAGACTTTTAGAGGGTGTATTCAGACCAAAGAAACGAGACTCAGACTCGGCTCGGACTCGGCTCGGGACTCGACGTCAGACTTGGCTCCAGACTAGGGACTCGGCGTCAGACTTGGCTCCAGACTAGGATGGACTCGGAAAAGTGAAAAACTCAAGAAATTTAGAGATTTTTAAAGATTTAAAACTTGTTTCAAACACCCTTTATTGAATACACCTTAAAGACACAATAACATCATCAAACTTGGCTCATTTGATTACATACACAAGTATACATCAATCACATAAGCATAAACACAAATTGTAGCTGAAGAAAATAACAAACATAGATATATAAATATTGTCAAATGTATACAATATTACAAAACTCATGTAATAAAAAATCCATGTCATCATATGATCATTATCAAATTTTTCATACAAATACCAAAGGTAAATAGTAAATACAACTACAAGTCTACAAGCCTATGGCTTAGAGGGTCATGCACCCTCTTGCCCTGGCCCCCTACGAAGGCATTTAAGGTAGGTCCTAGATGATTCAGCAGCCATAGTCGCTCCCCGTGACACAATGCCATGCTCACCAACATCAAGAATAGTTGCGTCACTCTAAGTATCAGTATTTCCTGTCTTTGCTCGTGCTCTCTGCTCCTCCTCTGCCATGGCTACAGCCTCAGCCTCTATATCTACCTGGTCGATCCAATCAATGTCATCATCACTAAAGACAGTTGCAGGAGTCCCAGGATCTGTCTGATTCTCATTGGCCCACTCTGCTTCAAGATCAACCTCATCTAGAATGATAGGAGAGACATCAACTAATGCATTCTTTCTCATTCTCAGGCGGAGGTTGTAGTGAACAAAGACAAGATCATTCATCTTCTCCACAGATAATCTATTGCGCCTCTTGGAGTGTATGTGCTCAAATATACTCCAACTGCGCTCACAACCTGATGCGCTGCATGGCTGGCTCAAGATGCGAATGGCCAACTTCTGAATATTTGGTGTTGTTGGGCCAAAAAAGCTCCACCAATGATCTGAGTTGAAAATGAGAAAAATAAATAAAATCAGTCTCACTCATGAACTCATTTAACAAGTTACAATATACAATAAAACTAAAATTAAGCCTTACAATTTATTTTTACCCGACATCATAGTTGTCCTACCGTCTTTGGCGACAGGATGAGAGAAGGTCTCCCCTTGTGCATCTGAGAACAACTGTAGCTCTCGAATAAGGTCTATCTGAGAAGTACCAGCAAGTCCCATCTTCTCCATGATTGAGTATAGCCCATTAAGGACCTCCACATCAGCCTTGAAAGAAGGGATAAAACGGAATGTCGGATTCAGATAATAGGTTGCCGCATGGATGGGCCTATGAGACTAATGATGCCATCTCCTATCAATGATCTCCCAAATGGGACCATACTTGCTCTCATCTCCTCCATAGACGAATCTGATGGCCTCCTTCACCCTATCCATGCCCTCATATATATAGCCCATTGCGGGCTTATCTCCATCCACAACTCGCAACAAAACCACCAAGGGCTTAACAAACTGCAAAATTGAAAATATTGTGTTATTTAGAAAAATGAGCAAATAAGAGAATACGTAAGTTATAAAACATGAAGTTAAACTGTAGAATTTATAAAAAAATTACCTTCACTATCTCTTCACAAGGGACCCAAAAGTCTCGCTCATCAAAAATGCAGTCTGACATATCTTTCCCTGCAGGTGTGGTAGCATAGGATGAGGAAGACCACTCCTCACCAACAATCATACGTCTCAAGGAAGACTTAGACCTAAGCATGGACTGCAATGTGAGGAAGTTTGTGGCAAATCTTGTGATTCCTGGACGATGCAACTCCTTCTGCTCTGTGTATTGTCTCATAAGAGCCAACACCCATGAATGATTATATACAAATTTGCAGACATTTCTTGCCCTTTCTACACATCACTTGACCCATGGGATTTTTCCAATATCCTCCAACATGAGGTCAATGTAATGAGCAACACTTGGAGTCCAAACTATAGATGGGTGCCTCTCCATCAATAGTCTACCTGCAGTAGCATAATTTGTTGCATTGTAAATTGTAATTAATGGAGGTACAAACTACAAGATAGTAATTAATTTGCAAACAAAATTATTTTGTAATAAAAAATTTACCCACAGCAAAATAATTTGTTGCATTGTCGGTCACCACCTGTACCACGTTCTCCTCACCCACCTCATCAATCACCTCCTCTATCTGCTCACATAGGTAGGTGGCATTCTTGCAATGAGCAGAGGCATCAATGGACTTGATAAAAATGGTGCCCCCTGAAATAAAAAAATAAAGCTAAGTTAATGATCATTCAATAAACCATTAGATAAAAAATAAAAAATTAAAGACTATATGAAACTAAAATTAATCAATCACCTGCAGAAGAAACAAGAAAATTAAGGAGAGTTCTATTTCTCCTATCCGTCCAACCATCAGTCATGATGGTGCAACATTTAGTGCTCCATATCTAGCGTTGTTCATCTAAATCATTCTTCACATCATCCACCATTTGAGACAAAATGGGTCCCCTCAAATCATTCTCACTAGGGGCTTTGAGCCCCGCCCCGCATATGGTAAGGGCATCAACCATTTCTTGCCAATAAGAAAACCTATCGCAAAGAAACTCAATGAGATAAGTAAAGTATAAAAATTAAAACAATCAAACATAAAAGTTAGTAAAACATTCACCTGGCTACAAAGAATGAAATACTGTTGTAGGTCCAAAACCTGCCAACTACCATTTTAGCAGCGTCATGGACCTCCTTGTTACCCATGCCCTCAAGTGATGGTTGGGACCCAGGAGTAGTGCGAGGCACAAAGAAGGAATCCAACCTAGAATTACGAATCCTAGCTCCAATGCTAACACTCCCACTACAACTACTAGTGCTAAGAGCATGAGAAGTGGAGGCGGCACTGCCAATTATTGAAGTAGAAGCAGAAGGACCAACAGTAGCAAACTGAGTGGGACGATATGAAGGTAAGGAAGAAGGGCCTCCAATACAACCTAACTGGGTCCCTCTTCCTAAATTTGCCTCTCTCCCAATGGTCGCTCAATCCTCCTTTTGTTTCTGTTTTCTTTCAATTTCCTCAACCATTACATAACATTCACGTACGGCCTTAGGGAGTGCTTTTAGGCATGGTTCGGCATCATGTCTACGCAGACCAGTAATATGGTATTTCAGTCTATATATACCTCCATGGAATATTGTTTTGCAAAATGTACATTTTGTTTGCCCTTTTCCTTGCCCTGGAAAATCCTCATGATATTTCCAAGCAGGGTCCTTTCTAATGGGGGGTCTAGAAGCTGAAGCAGACATTTTAGGATAGTTTTGTGAAACTTGAAGTTGAGAGAAATAATAAAGTGAAGTTTGCTGCAATAAAACATTACAAATACAAAATAAAATTAATACATACATTCAAAAAAACTAAAGTAGGGTTTGTCAAACCCTACTTTTAAAAAAAAGAAATTTACAAACCCTACATAGTACAACACTACAACTACATGCTACATACAAACATACAAAATTTTTTGAAAGAAAATGTAAAACTTTCAAAATAAATGAATAGGAAATGGAATTTTTGCATACAAGAAACAAAATAATCTTTAAAAAAACAATCTTACCTCTTACAACAAGCTTGAAATGAGCTGCAAACTCTTCCTATCCAACTTTTGATGCACCAAATCCAAACACAATGTAGCTCCAATGTGACAAATTGAAGAAAACTTGAGCTTCCTCCTTGCTGGTTTTTCTTCTATGCACCCTTGTTTTTCTTCCCAACTCACTTTACTCCTTTTTTTGCAAGTGAATGAAATGAAAGTTACTTTTAGGGATAGGAGATAATTAACAAAAAAAAACGGAACTGAAAAATCATTGCAAACATTGTTTTTTTTGTCTTTACTTTAGCTTGACGCCGACCGAGCATGGGGCTCGGGACTCGCCAAGTTTGGCGAATTTGAGCCAAACTCGCCAACTCGGTGAGTCGGGCGAGTTTACTCGCCGGACTCGAACGAGTCCGAGTCCTAGGGACTTGCCGAGCATGACTCGGACTCGGACTCGCCAAGTTCAGGCGAGTCCAAGCGAGTCCCGTTTCTTTGATTCAGACTTGAGAATCAGAAAATCAGACTTCAATACACCATTTTTTGAGTATTTTCAGACATTGGAGGGCATATTCAGACTCAGTCCTCAAATAATCAGACTTTTATTACAACTTTGATATAAAAAATCAGTCACTTTGTGAGTGTTTTCAGACCTGGACATTCATTTTTGGGCTCCGAGTACTTGATTTTCTGAGTTTACATGGGTGTCTTCAGACTTAGCAATTGTGATCAGACTTATCCTAAGTTTGAAAATTAGGTTTTCTTGAGGAGAATTTTCCAGATTTCAATCCGGACCTTCATATTTTTCAAAGTTGATGTTACAATTTTCTAAGACTACCTATCACATGTTGGGACAAATGTCAGGAACAAAGTCCTAATGGTGTTTGGATTTCCACTCCATGGAATGGTGATCCAATCAACACAAGATTTTCAAGGACAGTGAGTCTGGATGAGGGTCGGATTTCCACTGCAGGGTGGAATTACAAAGGAAGGAAGTTGTCCAGATAGGCATCAAATTTCCACCAAGTGAAGAATGGACAAGGATAATGCGAATGGTTTTAAGGAACGATCAGTCCATATGCAGATGGATTTCCCACCAAGGTTGAAATCAAATTTATCACATGGGTGTTTGATTCAATGCTTGTTTGTTTTGCAAGACTGTTACGAGGAAAGGAAGCACAATGATCAAGGCTTGAGGTGAAGGAGGATGCACGCAATGAGGATAAGGAAGATCCATACTTGAAAGATTGGATAGGGATTTCCGGATAGAGATTCTAGAAGGTGAAGATGAGAACTAGGTCAATCATGAAGAAGACTTCACTTTGGTGGTGAACAAATGAAGGAAAGCAAGTTCAAGAAATGAACACAAAGGATTTTACATCAAGGAATCCAAGACTACATCAAGGAATTCCAATATCAAAGTGCATCAAGGAAATATTTCAGGATTCCAAGATTGGAAAATTTTCCAAACATAAGGAGGGAACAATTCATGGAATTCCTTAACATAAGGATGGAATGCAAAGTATCATAAGGGATTCCAAACATTGTGAAGATGAAGAATGTACAAGGCAAATTGATTAAGTGTGCAAGGCAAGTTGAGGTGGCATCTTAGTCACCATTCGTTCAATCAAAGGGTACCAAGTCAACATTCATTCAAGGAGGGAATAGGTGACACATGGCGCTACATCAAATATTATTTATCTTACCTACCCTCATTTTTTATTGGCCAATGTAATGGTGGTTGTACAAACCCTAATTAGGGTTTTATCTTGTAACCTTGGCTATTGATCTTGTATCAATCTTGGCCATTTATTTTGTAAGAGAGTCTATATATGCCTCATTGTCTCTCATTTGTAAGGGAGAGTTTTTGTAGAATTGTTGGTATATGCTACAGATATTTGAATCATAATCATTGTTCAATTGTTGGTGATTTTGCTCTTCAAATGTTGTCTTTGCATTTATGTTTCTCAGTTCCTCCAAGTTAGATTAGAATTTTAGTTTAGAATTTATTTTTATGTATGTTAGATTGAGTGAAAGATTTGTTGGATATATTTGTGTGGAATCCTTAATCCATACCACTAGCCTCTTGCCGTTGGTAAGTGCGCCTTGTGTGGTCAACTGGAAATTTGAGTAAGCTTAACTTCAACTATTACGCGTCCTTTGACAAACATCAACTTGGATGGTGTCAACGTTTGATGGTAATAGCCTGAAAATCTTTAAGTATACCTTAAACAATTGCACTAAGCTTGTGTCAATACCTGTTTGTGAGACCTTGCCTAGTTTGATTCCACTAGATCTATTCACCATTTCCTACATTCCTAGGCTTAGAATAGATTTCTTGAACCCTATTCCTTTTGCGCATTTTTTTAGTAAGAATTAAGTCCGAAGCTTCATTGCCAAATCCTAAGTTATCGGCATACCTATCCTGATCCATGATAAGATTGAGCATTCATGTACAACATAAGTCCCCTTGTGATTCCAACATTATCACATCAAACCACTAAACTTATCCACACGTCAAGACCCGACATTTCGTAACCTTGGAGTTGTCTCATTTGATCGCGAAGCATAACATATGAGAGACTTTGTTCAAGAGAGGATACGATACCTTGGTATTTTATTCTATGTTCGCATGTGCATAAAAAACACATCAACACTAATATATTTGACATCCTCCCAAAATTTAGATTATAAATTCAATATTTTGCCAATATCTTGTGAAATAATAATTAATCTGAAAATTTTCTTTTGTGTACCTTTCAAACTCAAAAGGATTTCTGTAAATGGACATGCAGAAACCCTGAGAATAGAATACGTATAATTAATCTCTTATGAGAGACTTCCAATTTTTACACAACCTCAAATTAATATGATGTAACCGTTAAGGTTTATTGTCTGTCTTAAGATTTTCTATCATTTCAGGAGTCTATTATTTTGCCTCGTCCCTTTCAATTTACAAAGTTTGTATAAATAGCTTTCTTGCACATTATGTTTATTTTGTTGGTACATTTTGAACTTAAAATAATCCAACACAAGCTAGGTTGTTATACATATGTATATATGCACTACATTGATTGCAATGGTTGTAATGGATGTGTTGAAAAGACTTTAGAAACTTTCAAGCAAATGCAATTGGCAGGTGTAAAGCCAAATTCCACAACCTTTGCCAGCATCCTTCCTGCTTGTGCAAAAATAGGATCTTTAGAACAAGGTGTGGATGGAGATTTTATTCAGATATTATAATTGGAAATGCTCTGGTAGACATGCATGCAAAATGTGGAAGCTTAGAAACGACATGCAAGCTTTTTCACAGAATCCCTCAGATGCCATCACATGGAATGCAATGATTGCAAGATTGTTCAAAATGGATAATTTTTTTATTTAAGAAAACCAACCCCCCAAAACAGCAGTCAAACTTAATAGCAAGTGAACAAGACTTCTGCCTATTGTTGAATTGTTGCCTTTTTTCCTGGTTCTGATAATGGATCACCATTTAAGCTCTTCCAATTGAATCAGCCCCTCAAAAACAACGGTTAGACTTAATCAAACTTCTGACTGTTTCTGAGTCTTTATTGGGTACCTGTCCTTTTTCTTGACTCTTAAATTCTTAACAATCATTGTGATTCAAAGCTACAAAATTATTCATCAAAATATATAATTCATAATAAAAATTTCCCAAAATATACCAACTCATTCACATCAACCGTGAAAACATGGTAATAAACAGAGACCTTAATTAAAACATAGAGGAAGAAAAGCAGCATCTATATGTTTAATACATGAGATCAATCAATAAGAAGGAAACTGTGATCGGAATCAACCTCTTAAAACCAGCAGTGGCGACCCAATCAAGAGCTTAGCCTTCTCTGTTTCTTGTTTGCAGAAACTCACCTGGGCTTTGGCGCCCTGTTTTAAAGCTGGGAGGATGCTGGCAAAGGTTGTGGAATCTGACTTAATGCATGCCAGTTGCATTTGCTTGAAATTTTTCAAGAAAACCATTTTGTGCATACCCTGCAATCATTGTAGCCCACGTGACAACATCTCTGTGAGGCATTTTTGTCAAACAGTTGACGTGCCTTGAGTAGGTTTCCACATTTTATATACAAGTCTATCAGCGCATTAGTAACTACGATTTATGATAATATTCCCCTTTATAGTATGAATTGATGGATTTTCATACTTTGTTCTAACCCTCCCATTTTGGCTCAGGCTAAGGGGATGCTGGAAAAGGTTGTTGTGTTCGGCTTTAAATTTGCCAAGTGCATTTGTTTAAAAGCATCCAAGGCCTTTTCAACCAACCCATTTTGTACATTTCCGGTAACCATGGCAATCCATGAGATGATATCTGGTCAAGGCATTATTTCATTGAAAATCCTTAAAGCCTCGTCAAGGCACCATTTTGTGTGTGTCCTGAAATCATCGCATTCCAGGAAACCTCATTTCTATGGGGTATTTTGTCAAACAGCTTACGTGCCTTGTATATGTTTCCACATTTTGCGTACATATCTATCAGGGCATTTACAACTACGACATCTGAGAAAAATCTGAAATCTCCTTTCGATTATGCTTCCATCTATGTCCATGCCCTGTTCCAAGGCTCTTATTTTGGCACAGGTAGCGAGTATGGTGGAAAAAGTGAGGACATCCATATCTTCTGTAAGCTGCAATGATCGCATTCTTCAAGAACCCATATCGTTTTGTCATGTCGTCAAACTGCTTGCGAGCATCAACCAATCTTTGACACTTGACATACATGTTGACGAGTTTAGTTTGAAAAAAAATTGCATTTAGCAAATGCATATTCCCTGTGGATGATGAGAGAATGGATTAGTTTACCTTGCGAAAGCGCATTCTTGACAATGCAGGCCTGCAATAATAAAAGATATGTAGAATTGTCTCGAGAATGGATTAGTTATTAAGGAGATTGTGCAGCGCCTCCTCCAACCGACCTCTAAACAATGTCCAAGTTTTCCACATGAAATTTCCGACAAAAAAGCGGCGCGACACAATAAGGAATCTGGTGGGATTCTCCAACAAAAAAATGGGTTAAGGGCATCGTCCCCATGCTGCTGTTTAGTTTATTTTGGCTAGCAGCTGCTGCTCAACTTTTTGGGAGCAATTTGTGGAGTAAGTATTCCCATCACTATGAAAAGTAAATTTGCTGCTTATTTTTATGCAATCCTCTTAAATTATTTTTGTAAATGAAATTATTAGTAATATTCTTGCAAATAAAATTTGTAGGCAAAAAAAGAGGAGAGGAAAAAAATATTGGAAAGCCACATGTCAGTTTTTTTAGTTTTTTCAATAAGTTTATAAGTTTATTTTCAATTTTTAAGCATTTGTAAGTAGAAAATGTTCATAAGCAACCCCATGGGGACATGGGGTAACTATCGGCTAAAAATATGAAGCCAAGTTTTGCATGGTAACTGGGCTCAAACTTCATTTCCTCGGTCCTCCCATAATCCCATTTACAAGGAGAAATGTAAATTCTCTTAATTTTCGTTACAACTACCATGGTGACTTAGAGTTAACGAATATATAAGGTCCTCAAAGTGACAATTAATAGAATGGGGTACATATAAAGCCATCAAAGTGGCAAGTGGCAATTGGTAATTAATAGAACTGGAGGGGCGCTTATATATATGGCCATGAAAATGACAAGTGACAATAAATAAAATGTCAGAATTATCTGTATATAAGTCCAACAAAGTGGCAAGTGACAATTAATAAAATGGGAAGGGTACTTATATGTATACTTCAATCTAAGGCAATCAAGGTAGCAAGTGGCAATTAAAAGTACATATAAGATCATTAAAGTGGAAATTAATAGAATGACAACAATGGGAGAGGATCTAGTAGGACTACACACTTGGAATGAAAATAATAGAATGTATGCCAACAATAATTGAGAAAGGAAAATTGGTTACCTCCAAAGAATTTAACAATAATGTTTATAAGAAACCATAGATAAAAGACAAAAGGGAGAGATGCAACATTAAGGGAAGATTTGTATTATTAATTCTATAAAATCAGTAGGCTCAAATCTTGCACTTGATGTATCATTCTTAAAAAGGAGGCATTGAAGGTATGCCATAATGACAAGTATTTGTTATTGTTGATTGGTTTAGATATGCATTTGTTTTGTTGTCAAATTTATTCAATGGTACATTTAAAAGGATTGTAAATGATCTATCTTGTAATGAGATAATATATTATTTAATCTATAGTCGATCTAGTTGATAATGTGATAGAGTATATGGTCGAAATTTAAACTAGCCAGATACATGATCAAATGAAAACATTTAATGAAAGTCCTTTTTTCAAATTGCTTTTCCAAAATTGAGAATAGCTTGATTTTAGCTAAAAAACATGTTGGAAGGGGGTAATTAACAAGGCTTCTACTATTTAATGGGATGATAAAGAGGAAAAGTCTCCCCTTCCTTAGTACTAGTTGAGAATTATTGATACCTCTCATGTTGTCAACTACTTTAGAATACAATGTCTTATTTACTAAAGATGAACGAGCATCAAATTCATTATAACCTTTTTGGGAATCAATTGTCTCATCTACTAAGTAATTTCTATTTTATTTGCTTCTTTATAGCGGTGTAAATTTTGAGTGAAATTAGAGGTATTGACACAAGGCAAATGCACAAGAAGAGAGGGAGGGGAGGGGGGTGAAGCTAAGGAGAGAATGAGAGAGGGGGAGAGAGAAAGAGTGAGACATTTTCTAGTGATATTTTGTTTGAAAGGAATACCAGGTATGGTTATAAGGCTAGTAGGTTGTTTCATAATAGAAACCATACAAATACTTCATGAATCATAAGCACTACAAACATGGTTCTAGGGAAACCACAAAAAGTATTCTATGAGGTGGGTCATATAATATACATAAGCTAGAAAACTATATTATGCTAGGTAACTCATATGCTACCAACACTACAAGGATCACACACTTAAAGAAATGTAAATGTGAAGTGTGTGCAAGTGAGGTCCCCCTTAAAATAATTGCATTAATTTAAAGAGTGCAACTAATTTTAATGTGGAGGAGGGTAAGAAGGATTTCAACATGAAAGAGACATCAATGAGCATGTTGCTAGCACAAAACATGGGGCATTATACTCGTGGAATAAACATCACACAAAGTAGGGATGTCAACTAAAAATTGACAACATCACACAAGAAAACACAAAGGAATCTATAGGATTGGAGTGAGTGGTTAAAATGTTTCTTTCACTATCTCTTATAATCATCACACAAGAAAACACAAAGGAATCTATACACTTGGAGTGAGTGGCAACCCTTAAAATGTTTCCTTCAATATCTCTTATAATCATCCTTGCCCTTAAGAAACTCGAGTTATGATGTGAACCTCCATCAAATTAGTTTTTACACATTTAGGTGAAGGTGTGTTCTAGTTTATGAATTTTCTATCAGATTTGTTTATTTTTCCTTAAACTAAGCCATACTTTAATTTGGTGCTACTAATTTTAAAACAATCCATTTTTTTAGAAACTCATTATGGTAACTATAGAAACTCTTTGCTCTTGTAGAAATCTTGAATATACAGGACATTACCATTTTTTTATGTTTCTCTTTCTATTTTATTAATTATTGATTCTATTATGATTAGTTCTGTAGACACCTAAAATTGTCCAGTCTAATTAAATAAATATATTTATTTAATTATTTTAACCTAATTCTTCTATTAATTAAATAAATCTTTATTTATTTAATTAATTCATTTATGCTCTTCTAGCCTTATTTCTCATTTAAATAAATACATTTATTTATTTAAATTACCCTTTTCCTAAATTAAATAAATATCTTATTTATTTAATTGATCCCACTTCTTCTATTAATTAAATAAATCTTTATTTATTTAATTAATTCATTAACCTTTTCCACCTATGACACATGTCATTCATCTCTTAATCCCTACACTACCTACCCTCTCATTATTTTCTTATTTTCTCTACCTACCTTTTAATCATAGCCAACTATTTATCTTTTACACCTCTCAATCTTGTCCCGTCATTTCTTATAGTGTCTTCTATATAAGGAGATGCTTCCTTCATTATCAACCCCTAGATATACATTCTAATCAAGCATCCTAGCATTCGAACTTTCATATGCGATTCTACTTGCAACCACATTTCCGTTCTTTGTTGAGCTCTTGTGCACATAAAATCTGAGAGCAAATATATTAAGCAAGATCAATGGAGATAGGAAGAATGGAGATTCAAATCCTATTGGACATGTGATGGTATAATCTTTGTGATTTCATTTGATTTGCATTGTTTTAGGTAATCTCCATATGTTATGGTGGATCTTTGTTGTTGTTAGGCTAGGGTTTTGTGGTTGAATTCATTTAGTCTTTCAATATTGTTGTTTTCATTTTCACCATATACATTTTGGCATGCCTGGTGGGACTCTTGTCCCTTTTGCATTTATAATCTTTGGTTGCAGATTTTGTATTTTTAAGTTGCAGATCTGACATTTCCAACAACATTTTGATATTTTCATGTCTGCGTACATTCAGATCGCGTTTTTTATTTTCTATCATGTCTGTGACATCTGGAATCGTGTCTGCGCCTTCGATAGTTTTTTTTTTTTGCAGATTCCGGGAAACGCGTCTGTGTTCGGGAACCGCGTCTATGTTCGAGAACCGCGTCTGTGTTAAATCTAACCGCGTTTGTGCATTTATATAGCATTTGTGTTACTTATAACCACGTCTGTGTTCAGTTGTTGCATTTTTTGATTCAGTATTTCGTCATTCGGATTTCAAATCTGGTTTATTTTGAGCTAACATCTTCAGATCTAGCTAATGAAATTGGTGCAACTTGTCTTGAAAGCAAAAATCATTTTGTTGAAGATCCCTATTTCACAAAGTCTTTTGGATCTAAAATTTACCTAACTTGTGTGCTTGCAGGAAGGGGTGATCATTTGAAACAATCCAAACTACTAATAGATCTTTGTTGCAGGACCTTAGCAAGGATTTTTTATCTTTATTGTGTGTCTTGTTTCCATAGACTAGCAAACACTTCAATTGGTGCACTAAAATTGAACCAGTGTCCTTTGTGTCTTGGGCAATAGGCTCTTTTTGTTTCATCTTTAGAGGGCTTGTCTCCCCGTGTGGTCATTAGGACTACTAGTGAGGAGAGAACGACCCAAGTGGTAGCGAGGAAAGCCCACCTCTTCCGAACCACTATAAACAACTCTATTCATGGTGAAAACCATGGATAACATGTGCTGATTAGTTCATACTGACACTCTATCTCCCCATAAACCCATTTGATCAAATTTATTTGATCGGTTGTAGGGTGTAACCCCTACCAATTGGGAGCCTTATGTGTTTACAGAGATGAAAGTGCCACATGTATGGCCACACGAGCGGATGCCCTTACTAGCACCTTTTTATTTTAGAAGCCAAAATCCTTCTAGTTGTTGGGGCAGGAGATACGACCTCTGGAGCGGCCCACACACATACAGTTCTTAGTAGAGATACCAAGTTCCCCACGGGGAGTTTTCGTGGGGACTGATGCTTGGCTGCCCTGAGAAGTGAGTGTCGAGGGTGGAGCCAGTGGGGTCAAGCATCTAAGTATCCGCTCTGAATAGCGTAGCCTCATGTGGGAATCAACAACTATTGTCCTGGCCAACCATAAGAATTGTGTTTGTCTTATTTTGAACAATCAAACATTCAAAACCAAACATCAAAACATTGTGTCTTTTGTATCTTCAAGTGTATGCAAAACAATTTTACATCAAACAACACACTTTTCTTGGAGTCATTTTGAGTCTAAACACTTGCAAACATTAAGTCCTCGTCAACTCTGTGTCCTTTTGTCACGAAAAAATAGTCAAACATTCAGATTTGGCACAACAAGCAACTTCACACATTGGAAAAATTGCACAAAGTTCTCAGAAATGTGTCTGTGTCTGACAAAACCGCGTCTGTGTCATCTAAACATGCCTCTGAAGGGTAGACATGTGTTTGTGTCTTTTGAGCAACATTGCATTTACAAAATCTTAGAAACGCGTCTGTGTCGGACAGAATCATGCCTGTGTCATTTAACCGCATCGGTGAAGTATACAGGCACGTCTGTGTTCAGAATTGAATAACTTTTACAATCCAGCAAACTAGAACAGTCAGTTTCAAACTTATTGAGCTTCTTAGGTTATCTCTCTGGGTTTTCATCTAGCATTCAACCTGTGTTTGGGTCTCACAAAGTCCATCATTGCTTTACACCTTACATTACATTCACATTTGTCTAAACTTGAGTCAAAAGGTCACTTGCTTGTCTTCATCATACTTTGTCAACACATTACATACAACAACATTTTGCTAAGTGGTCCCTCATCAAGGTCTATCACCTTTGGGTCTCATTTGGTCTTACTTAGAGTCAAGGTCAACTTACGTCATCAAGAGAAACTATCATCTCTTTGGAAGTCGCATCTACTCTACTACATACATACTTGGTCTTACACTTTGTACATTGCAAGTACACCTCAGCTTCATTTACATTCCATCCAACTCTTGGTCTTCCATAGTCTTTCCATTTTCATCTAGTCTCACACATCTTGGTCAATACCTAGTTCATGGTTGAAACCCGTTCCCAAAAATCTAGGAGAGAAGCTAAAGAGGCTCAAGAGTCCGCAAACATGAGTTCCTATGAGTATGACAATGATATCTTCTTCAATTCTGATCATACTACATTACTTGACATGGATGCTTATAGAAACATTCCAAATGTTGAGAACATGGAAACTACAAACAACAATGGTACACACAATGACAATATGGACAACATTTCAATACATTCAGTAGAAGTGGAAGACTCCATTATGGATCCCCGTTTCAATCGATTGGTTGAGGAAATAATGAGGAGAGATAAACAATACTTCTTACAAGTGATGACACAAAGTGGAGCCAAGATCCCTCATGATTTTGACATGTCTCAAATAATGGAAAATCGACCTTTGCAACAACCTCACCTCAACATGGATCAAAGGAGGCCTAATAGTGGAGGCAATAGAGGACCAAATATGGTGCTTGGATCACCATCATCTTTGTTTCAAAAACTAGAAGTCCCATACATACATGGTCAAGCTCATGATACTCACCTTTGCAAACCATCATGGAAGTCTTATGCAGAAAAATATGCTCAATCACATACCAATGCTAAGGATCAACCAACAAGGCAATTGGATATCCAAAGGCATGATCAAAATTTGGACACAAGGAAACCCTGCATCAAATTTGGGGGCAACACACTAGAACAAACTCATGACATTCTTATAGAGTATGGTATACATGGACAAAACAAATATTCTATTCCTCACCATGACTCTATACCAAGTGGTCCATATACACAACATCATTATAAACCTCCTCCATATGAACATGTGTATGATCAATATCATCCATATATGCAACATGCTCCTCTTCCACTCGGTGGTTCAGGCATGAGGTATGGTCATAGAAGTCGGTTTCCACCTAAGAACAATTTGGAACAGCAAATCAAGGACTTACAAAAGAAAATGGAGGACATAAATACACCGAAGCCAACTTACACAATGAGAGACATATGTCCTTATCCATTTGACAAAAGCATTCCAATGCCTCCATTTCTTACACACTTTGTGACACCTAGGTTTGATAAGGACAGAGGCAAAGGAGATCCTAAGGAACATATAAGATAATTTTTCACAACTTGCATTGAGGTAGCAGCAGAAGAGACATATTTGATGAGATTATTCCCACAAAGCTTAGGTGATCAAGTTATGGAATGGTTCTCCCAACTCCCACCTGGAATTAAGTCATGGGGTGATCTAGCAAAGGCATTTATCCAACATTTCTCATACAACATAGAGACAAACATATCAGTTACTACTTTGTGCAACACCAAACAAAAGGAGGGAGAGTCTTTTTCATCATTATTACAAAAATGGAGGAATTTAGCCAGCAGATGCTCTTGTGAAATTCCACAAAAACAAATGGTAGAAATGTTCACTCAGAGTGTTAACAAAGACATTGGTTATGACTTGAGAAAAACTTGTTTGCCCACCTTCAAGGATGTCATTGAAAAAGGCTTAGCAACAGAAAAGGTCCTAATTGAACAAGGCATCATCAAAATATTCAAAGAAAACAAAGAGGACTTTAAAGGAAAAGACAAGCCAAGGTTTTGTAACAAAAACATGAACACAGTCCATGATGGTGTTGTGGATGCCAATACAGTACAACCCAAAATCATTTTTTTCTGGATCAAGCTCTACAAACAATCAAGTGAATACTCAAACAACTTCAAAATCATGAACGAAGTACACTCCATTAGGAGAACCACTAGAGTCAGTTTTCAAGAAGCTAGTGGCAAACAAAATAATAACAATTCTAGATTTGCCTCCATATGAGCCAAAGGTTAAACCAAATTGGTGGAATGATGATGAGTATTGTGAATTTCATAAGAGCAAGGGTCATAAGACAGGAAATTGTCATCGACTAAAGAACATCATACAAGATCTCATCGATAGAGGTGACATTGAGATCGAGGGACACTCATGCAATCAAGAACATGAAATGTTTAAAGAGCCATTCCCAAAACATGACAAGGGAAAATCTAAAGACACAGATGACCAAACCAACTATACAAGAGCATCTTATAACTATGATTTAACTATCAATCACATTTCGATGGACAATTATGTCTCTACCATTATCATCAAGGATAAAACGCCTGAGACTTCTACCCAGAGACCCAAGATTGTCCTAAAAGGCATTGGATCTTCTTCGGAACCTACCTCTGAATGTAATGTTACAACTCGTTGAGGTAAATTCACTTTGCAAGGTGCCCCGACTGAGTATGACCTTGTAGAATAGTTAGGGAAGACACCCGCGCTTATCTCAATCCTTGAGCTCTTACGCATATCCCCTGCACATAAAGCTATTCTTGACAAAATCTTAAGAGACATTGTCGTCCCCACTGATCTAAATGTGGACCAATTTCAAGCCATGGTGGGATATCTTTCCATTCCACACTCTCTCATATTTACAGAAGCCGATGATGCCTCCATAAGTCAGCCACATAATGCACCTTTACACATTGAAGCCTTCATACACAAACATCAAATAAAACGAGTCCTGATAGATGGAGGAGCAGGTATAAACATTTGTACATTGAGCACTATTAAACAATTGGGATATTCAGATAAAGCTATGAATTCTACAAACAAAATTACCATCAAAGCATATGATGATGAAGAGCGTTCATCCAAAGGCACAACCACCTTGCCTCTCAGAGTTGGGCTAGTTACAAAGGATGTGGTTTGTCAAGTCCTAGACCTGGATCTCACATACAATATACTGCTAGGATGTCCTTGGATTCATGAGATGAGGGCAGTCCCATCCACATACCACCAATGCATTAAGTTTCCTCACAATGGAGTTGAAATAACGATTAATGGTGATCCTAATCCGTTCATATATTGCAACAATCTGCAACCTAGATCAGAAATAACAATCCCAGTTAATCGAGAGGCTATTCCTTCATCAACATATGTGGATCTAGAATCATTGAAAGCTTCTACATCAAAACAAACAAAGCTCAAAGAAAGGTTCAAGATTAAAGACATGGGATGTGGTGAGTATATCTTTCATGTTGATCAATTCCCACTATTTCCTAAGGTATTCAGTCGACAGGAACAATCTACAAACAATTTGCAAGGAATTGGGTGTGAACCACCTAGTGTTGTGGCTACTAAGTTTGAATGCAAATTTCCTCTAGTGGTGCAAGCATCTGTTGATATCAATAGTCCTAAGAGTGGTTCCAATAAAGAATCTATTGAGCGCATCACCAACCCTCTTAAGAACTCACATAGCCTTACCATTTCATCCACTCATTCCATTTCCACTCCACTCCCAGACTTAGATCAACAAGAATTAGAAAAACCCTTACTCATTGGGGATAAAAAATCAAGCCTTGAAAAGAAAAATATAAAAGTCAAAAATAAAGAAAAGTCCTTTAGTACAAATCAAAATCAAAAGCTATTGGACTTTGCAAAAATCAAGATCAAGCATAAAAATCCTATGAACAAAAAAGAACAAGATTTGATCTCCCCTAATATCAAAATAACTGGGGGCAAAATTTCTACAATTTTAAGTCGAAAAGAATACTTGTTGATCCTAAGTCTCCATCATGATATCCTACTTTCACTTCTTTTCGCAATCATAAACCTTCATCCCTCATCCACTTGTTTCACACATCCATTCCCTTCTGGAGATACATCATGGACCTTTAATGGAGCTTCCTCGAAGGACTTTGTTATCAGAGGTGCCCAAACTTCTTCAGGTGATACGCATACGGGTTTGTGTAGTCCACACATTAGTAATTCTATCTCAGTTTCTTTATCAAGGAAGACAGTTGCTCGAGCTACAAATCATTCATTCAAGGAACAATACAACTACAATCACAAGGTAAATCCTCGCACATTTGAGGTAGGTGACTTAGTTCTCAGAGAAAATCCTAAAAATCAGCAAGACAGACAGAAGAAGGACAAGTTTGAACCAAACTGGCTTGGTCCTTACATCATCACAACAGCATATGGATCTGGTGCATATCAACTTTCAACTCCAGGTGATGAACCTTTGGAGGATCCTACAACAACATGTACCTTCGCAGGTTTTACACATAGATCTTCAGAGTATCCTAATTCAAAATACAAAAAAATCAAAAAATTCAAAAATTCAAAAATACAAAAAAATCATAAAACATAAAAAAATCGTTACTTGGTGAAAAACTGGCAAACAGGCGCCTTGTGACACAGAAAAAGAAGAAAAACATTTCGTCCAACGGTGAAAACCACTTCGGTGGCACCCTGGGCAAGTACCATGGTGAAAACTGGGGTCACCAGCGCCATGCGTAGAGACATTGCTCCTCCCTCCTTCAGAATTCAATTTCATCCTTCACTTTGCACACACTCACGACCTATCCATTCATAATAAACTATACACATTCCCATCATGGCTTGTTATTGATCTACGCAAGATTGGTTAGCCATTCATAATAAACTTCCCTTTTCACCCCTTTCCATTCATAATAAATCAACTTCTATCTGTGGCTAAGGCAAATCCTACATCTAGTGATGGGTATGGAACTAAGAGCATCACATGTTTTAGAGGAGTACAGTTTCTTCCAATTTTCTTTAGTCTATTCGCGCACAATCTGCAATAAAGCAACATTTGCATCGCCAATCCACAATAAAGTTATGTCTTCTCCGTAATAAAGTATCAGTTGCATGGATTCAGTCAGTTTCAGATGAGACACAATAGCAACAATGGGCTTCAACAAATCAAATCTTTCAACAGACTCAGACAACATATGGTTCAGTGCTATCTATCCTTTTTGTGAAAGTAAACATTGTGACCACAATCAAATAAGACTTATACAAGTGACAAGAGACACTAAACTTGAGGACTACAGTGGATGTTGGTGTCGAGTCTTGGTTTTATTTTGATTTTATCTTTTGGTGACATGTCTTTTAGCTTTTCCAGGATGTCTCTAACTAGAGATTCTATCTCAAGGATGTCTTTGACTAGAAAGGCGAGGATGGGGTATCGTCACCTATTTTCTTTGCTGTCTGTGGATTTTCTCTTAGTAATGCTATGACTTGTCCAAGGATATGAGGACACTGTGAGTCTAGTGTGAACTGGGGCATTCCTTGTTTGTGACTGTCTTATCTCCATGCAAACAAGTACAATGGCTTTCTAGGTCAAAGATATGCTTCGATTGTCATAACCTATTTTGCCATAATAAAGCTCAATGATGATAACGCACAAGAAGCTCTTTCACTTTCATATCTTCTATCTTCCATTCCCCTTTCTTGATTGACCTCCATCGTCCTTCCTGAGTCTGTGTAGCCTGCTATCACACGACTGAGTATAACGACACACCAAAAACATTTGCATTTCACGTAGTTGCACTTGCATTACCACATATTAGCATTTCATACATACATATAGATATTACAATTGCATCACATCCTGCACACAACACATATTATCACATTTTACATTCTCATCATTTAAATAGTCATTTGCATTCTCATATTTATCTGCATTTCATACATTCACATTCACATTTGCATAGCATAAAAAACATAAAAGAACAAAAATATTGCATTGCATCATATACATATTTGCATCCATAACATAAGCACCACATAGAAACAAACATCATGAAACATCTCATCACATAGGTACACATGCATATAAGCTGCCGCAAGGATGAATCTCATATATATATCAAAATCATAAGTGTCATAATACAATGATGTCAAAATCATATGGCTACAATAACTCAAAGGTGTCATCATACAAAATGATACAAAAACTGATACATAGGGAGCATTCTAAGGCTATGATGAACTCCCTCCTTCGGAGCTGCCTGGCCTCGACAGAGTCTGAGCCCTGGAAGGACCCGCCCCAGGATCATCTCTCCCACCCCCTCTATCTGGTGGTGGAGGAGGACCCATGACCCCACCGCTGGATGCTTGTCTCTTATCTCTCCCTCCAGTGGTCGTCATAGTCCGTGATGGTCTACAAAAGCTCTTGGCCCACTGCTCTGGTGGCACAACCCCATAGTATAGGTCTCTCCAGTAGCCTATCTCCTCCCCGGCTCACAAAACATAAGCATAACTAGCTCCTGTGTCCTCTGATGCCTACCTCCTTGCCCTCAATGTTGTCTTAGCCTCTATATAGCGCTGGATAGCCTGATCCCTCTCCCACTTTGTGTCCCTCAGCTATCTCCTGAGCCTATCCCTCTCCCGCTTGAGATCCTGGATCTCATCTGCCTATCCCTGGCAGATCTCCCTCAACTCCAATAGCTCATCCTCCTCCTCTCCCCCTTGTACCTGTGGCTGCTCCTGCCCCTGTACCTATGGCTTCTCTTGACCCTGTACCTGTGGTTGCTCCTATGGCTGCCCCTGCCCCTATCCTCATCCCTATCCCTGTCCCTGTACTTGCCTGGGACCCCGTGCTGCTGGCACCTGTAAAGGTAATCCACCTCGGCCTCTCACCACCTGAACCTATCTCTCCTCTCCACCCTCTCTCTGTGGAGCCACTCTCCTCTCTCCTATCACACCCTACCTCCTCCGCCGACCTCTACCCCCACCATCTCCATCATCATCCTCATCCCCCCCGCCATCTCCATCTATCTGATCACCCGGATCTGTTAGTCATGGAAATGGATGCTCAGCCCAATATGCAGTATACTCTGCATCCATCCTTGCATCCTCTATCTTTAGCCACATATCCCAAGGCAAGGAAATCATCTCTACTAGCTTTATCACTACCTGATCATATAACAATAATGGCCTGAAGTGTGCCTGATCTCTCACTGCCGAGCATACATCCCGTAACCCCGTCGCATCCGCTGAATCCTACCAAACTGCCTACCCACCCTATCAACCAACTGCCTCTCCAGTACATAGGGCGTCTGCCCAATCAGATACCTGCTCCTGAAGGTGTATGGCAGCTCCACTACATCATCCTCCCACTCCTCGCACTCTTGGTATGGCATCCATACCACAATGTCAATGTCATCGATGACCTTGTGCTAGTGTTCTAGTCTTCCGATCGACAACTAAGATGTAATCATATCATATAAATGCACAAAACTGCGCCCATGGCCCCTGCCTCTGAAATGTATCGATCGAGTCACTGACAAATTCTCATAAGCCCATACCTGTAATAATGTCACTCTGTAGCCCAATCCTACGGATCCATGGTATACAAACTGATGGAGCTCATAATACAAATGCACCAACACGCATGGTCTGTAGGCATATCTGGTATGTTGTGTCACCAGTGTCTCCAATGTTCTCCCCCAGCCCACAGCCAACCCTCGTGTCACCCTATCTGAACAAAGGAACCCACTGATCACTCTTGCCAATACTGTTAGTAGTGCTAATCCTATCCATGTCATGGTATCCCATGCCACGTGTCCTGCCCTCATCTCCAATCCCGGATCCTGAAACACTCATCTTAGGCTATACCTATCTTCGTCTCGATCATAGGGTATCAACTCCCCATCGATCGGTATCCTCAATATCCTGTATACATCCTCTTGATGAATACTAAGAGGGGGGGGGGTGAATTAGTATGCCAAAAATCTTTGCACTTAAACACTTTTCAACACTAGCAGTAAACCGGTAAAACAGTTTAACAGACAAACCGGTTAACAAACATGCAAACCAAATAGCTAATAATGCATTCACCCATAGCAGCACAAACACCATAACACAAGATATTTTGACGTGAAAACCCAAATGGGAAAAACCACGGTGAGATGGAACTCACAAGTAACTATTTGCAGAATAGGAACCAGACCGGTTAAGGTCTTACAATGTTCTTTACCAAAACAGATCCTATTAAGAATCTCAATCTCTGTTAGGAGATAAGTCTGATTAAAGACTACCTTGCTAGAGGATATTAGATCCACAGATGTGAACCACCTTGTTAGAGGATTTACGAGAGGCTTTTGGGCCTACTCGGTTAAGGGCTATAGACTTGTCAAAGATGTGAGTAATCAACAAGTGTTTGATCTAGCTAATATCACAGACTGCTCGGTTAGATCCTTGATAGCTCGTTCTTAATGCACTATTGCATTACTTTAGTCTTCTACACATTCATAATCTCTCCAACTCCTCAGCCACCTTAAACCCTATCTGCAATATCAACTATCGCAACAACAATAACAACAACAACAACAACAACCTAAAACCCTAGACATGATGTCCTTATAAAGGAAACTGATTTCATGTCGGTCCAATAGGATTACATTACAATTTCCTAGGTTCAATGAACTTGGACATACTAGGTAATACGTCACAAAAAACATTGCTACAGTGTCGGCACCGTCAAACAATCAGTGGGTGGTAACCCATCACAAAGTATTATCAGTTCATACGAAATGTCGGTTGTCGGTTTGACAAAAATGAAGACCGGTAGAAATGTGTTATGCCGCTTTAATCCCTCGTACCGCTTGAGGTCAACATGCCGCTTCAGATCGGGAAACACATTTTGCAAAACATCAATAGTCTAAAGACTATAATACAACATACCGGTTGGAACAAATACCGGTTGTGCTCTAACTCATACATATAAAGAGGATCTCAATGCAAGTATGTGTCCATCAATGACAATCACAACATAAACATAAAAAATTCCAACAATCTCCCCCTTTGGCATTAATGGCAACACTTAGGAAAATGAAATTTTGACATCTAAGTGCTTTACAACAGAATCATGCCATTAGCAAAATAGCTCCCCCTAAGCATATACACTATCCCTTTGACAATACAATGTATAACAATTTTGCATAAAGAGCATAAACATTGAGATATACAGAGTATATAATCAAAATTTGATTACCAGATACTTCTCCAAATAGAATTCTTCTCCCCCTTTGCCAACAATGACAAAGTACAGCTGAACAACCCTGTTTTCATTTGATATGAAAAATAATAAAATTTTATGACAACAAGGAATGATACTTGTTAAAAATAGATTTAAAGTCCTGCAAGAATTGTTTCATCGACAATGACCAGGACTCAAGTAGGGAGGTGGCTACTTCTTGCTCTGTCTACATCTGGGAGACCTGTTCTTCCATGGCATCGATTGTGCTCATCTCCTGTGTAACTGTTAAGGCATCTGGTAACAGATAGCACTTCTGAAGAATTTGCAATCATGGGAGTAGAACTAGTTGTAGCTCCTACAAATCTCTAGACTGAGTGTTGATCTCTTGCTCCATTTTTGTTGACTGGATGTGAAACCAGTGAACGGTTTGCCCATAAGTTGTAAAGGAATCATAAGGCGGCTTGAATGTGCTCAAGTAGGACTGCAAGTCCTTTTCAAGTTTTTGCTTCTGAGCTAGCACATCATCATAGAACAGATGGGGTTGGCAGATTTTGCTGAGTAGCAAATTCCCCTCATCTAGAGCATCCCGTATATCCTTTTGTTCTTTCTTCAACTTAGTCTAGAGCTCATTCAACTTCTTCACCAGAGGTATATTAAGAGTGTTTTGATTCTCCTTCTTGACATTAGCCTCTGCTGCCTCTTCAAGGCTCTGCACCTGATCATCTACTACTGTGCATAGGAGCTTAAGTCTAGCTAGTGATGAATTGGTGTTTGGAAGATTTGTACCGGGTATCAAATCGATAAGCGTATCCACAACTGCTTGGATTACATCCTGCTCCTTCTTCTGTCGAATGATTTCAAGGTGCTCTTGAGCTACCTTGATGCTCTGCATTAGCTCCGTTTCACTTGCAGACTGGAGATTTATAGGACTGGTGAGATTAGCTGGTTTAGCTTGACTCCCGGTTGCCTTCGGAGTCTCCATCTGGGTGCTCTTCGCCGCTTCTCCTGCCTTGTCCTCTTCCACTTTCTTCTTCTCCGCTTCTCTCCTCTTCTCTGCTTCCTTGTCCTCCTCAGCCTTTTTCTTTTTCGCTTCTTTCTTCTTCTCCTGTTCCTTATCTTCTTCTTCCTTCTTCTTCCTCTCTGCTTCCTTCTTCCTCTCCTGTTCCTTATCTTCCTCTTCTTTCTTTTTCTTTTCATCTTCTTGCTTCTTTTTCTCTTCTTCATCATTTTTCTTCTTCTCCTCTTCATCTTTCTTCTTCTTTTCCTCTTCATCTTTCTTCTTCTCTTCTTCATCTTTCTTCTTCTTCTCCTCTTCATCTTTCTTCTTCTTCTTCTCTTCATCTTTCTTCTTCTTCTCCTCTTCATCTTTCTTCTTTTTCTCTTCTTCATCCTTCTTCCGCTTCTCTTCTTCATCCTTTTTCCTCTGCTCTGCTTCTTCCTTTGCCGCTTCCTGTCTGTCCTCGGCTTGCTTATCAGCCTGCTTAGTCTGTTGCTTCTGTCTTGTTGCCTCTGATGGTGTTTTCTAAGTATCATCCTCAACATCTAGAGCATCGACATCAATGGTGTCGATCGGTTCTACAACCGGATTTCCTTCATCATCAAATACTTCATCCGGTTTGGATATAACCGATTCTTCTTCAACTTGTCGGTTGGCTAGATGCGCTTTGTGAGTCTGGACAACAGTTCTCATATACAGATGAGTGTCTTTTTCGACATCAGCAACTCTACCTTCTAACAGTCAGAGTCTTCTTTTTGTAGTGAAGAAGAGTCCTTTATTTTGGTCAATAACATAAAAAATTCAGAATTTGACAGGTCGGGAAAGTATTATGCAAAAACCTTCTCCCTAATTTCCTGTTCTTTCCCTATGGAAATGCGCCATCTATTATCTAATGACATATATAGAGAATTCGGTGTCTGAGATTTAATCTCTGAGGGCGACCGATCATTAATACATAAATATTGAATTATTTCCTTTTCAACCGCTTCCTTTTCATCCTCATTGAAGTCATCAAAACACTCAAGTAAATCATTTAGCACTTTTCTCCTAATATTTTTTATTGTTCTTTGAAAATGTGTCAAAGGTTTATAGGAAGATATATCTATATTTACCGGTGGAGATGATGTCGGTTCATTCTTTGTCTTCCTCTTTGTTTCACGTGTTTTCTTTGGCTTTTCCTCAGACAAGGTTTCTTATGAGCCTGGAGAGGTGTTCCTTGTCTTCCTCTTTCTCTGGAACACTTTAGCCGGTGCAGCTTCTGGTTTCTTCTTGGCTGGTGACCGCTTGGTCACTTTTGGAGTTCTATTAGTAACCGGTGCGGATGCTGCAGGCACTGCCTTTGCCTTCTTCACTGCCGGTTCCTTTTCTTTCATAGCTGGTGGTTCCTCAACCAGTGTTATCCTCTCTAGGTAGGTGTTGGTTCTCTTCGCCTTAGGATCAAGCAGTGAGGCAATAAGGGTAGAGGCATACGCTTCCATCATATCGTACATCACCTCATAGCCCATTGGCTCCACTTCTTCATGTCTAGGCTCAACAACCTCCATTATGCATTTATCTACTTGGATGGTGAAGTAGATATCGTCTTCATATTTCTTGATGATGTCACTTGATATCCTCACTCTTTGGCTCATTTTCCTTCTGAACTCATCAAAATACTTGTTCAAAACATCAGGGTAGCCGATTCCAATTGCTTCAATGCTTTCTTTGATTTGCTTGGTCATCGGTTGGTCACCAGACCATTGGACATCTCCTACTCCTGGAAAGTAGCCTTGAAAATAGAAGAACAACCCAACCAGTAGTTGTCCAAACTTGAACCTTAGTGCATTATCCTATTTGATCGCTTTTAGATTCAACAGGAGTTCTCTCGGCATACCGGTACATAGATCAAATGATGCATCCTCTTTTATCATCCGGTAGGCGGCATTTACCGCTGCAGTAGATACAGAGTTAATTCTGCTGGCTGAGAATGTCTAGTATCCAATCACCATACACGCATACTTAACCAGATCATCCTTGATAGAATTTATTGTCATGCCACGTGAGTCGCTCACTGAATCGGTGAGCTTGGACATTGCAGTTTTGCTTACCGTTCTTAGGGCTGGCACTTCCCCTGTGTTGTAGAATCTAGTGACTGCATGAATTGCCTGCGACATGATGTCATGTGTTCTCTCCAGGTACATCTTATCACCATGGACTCTGCTCAAAATGATCTGTATATGATCCTCTATGAAATCTTCCAGGAAGTAAACAACATTGTGGAGCTTTTTCTTCTCCAGAATATTAAACTGCGGTTTGATCTTCTTATCTTTACCACAAAATAAACCTAACTGGGTGTGGATAGATAGAGACTCTAGGTCTTCTATTTTGCAATCTATGTAGTCAGAAATTCCCTCTTCTACTATCACACCAGCCAGAACTTGTGATAGGGCATTATACTTAGACTTCCATTGAATAAAACTTGCAGACTCGACAGATGCACTAGAACTGGTATGAGATGTAGAAGCTATGATAGAAATCTTAAGAACTCAAGAAATACCTTTTAAAACACATGAAATTAGGGCTTGTCAATTCTCCTTCACTTCACACTCCGTTGGTTGCTGAATCACTGCTTTGTGTTCTCCAATTGACCGTTTCCAATTTGAATTTGAATCTCCTTCGTGGTTTCTCAATTTCTCAAAATCTTTGCTCAAATCGCCTTTTCGTTGCTCTCCTCTTTGAAAAACTTTTCTTCGCTTGAAAACTGATAGTGAGAAGTGATTTGAAAAATGCTTTTAAACATATTCCTCACCTACCGTCATTAATGCTCCTCCATTAGGGCGTAAACCCTAATTTTGCCTTTTTTACCATTTCCGATCTTCTACCAAACGACAGGTATAACATACCTGTTAAGGTCTTTTACTGCTGTAAACTGGAGGTTCGAAACATTTTGCCATTTGCTCCCCCTAATCTTTTCTGAAGCTTAGTTTGCCAGTTCCATGATTTCCACACTAGGTGCAAAAACTGGTTCCTCTTGTAATACCACTGGTTTCTTCTTCCAGGTTTTGTTCATATCCATTTGAACGGTGTCAACATCAATGTCTCCTTCCGGAGTGACCGGTATATCATCAGATATGTCCTTTCTTGATCTACAGAATCTGGCAATGTGACCCGGTTTGTTGCAGTGATACCAGACCAATCCAGGTGCTCTCCAAGGTCCATTGTTCATGTTTCCATTCTTCCTTCTGCATGTTGCAGCAGTGTGACCATGACCATGACAGATCATACAATTTGCTCTCCATCCGGTTGCCACTTGATAACCACCACTTCTTGGGTGATGATTGAAGATATTAAACAAGTTGTGATTTCGATTCGCAAAAAGTTCAGGACCAGCTCCTTGGGTCCTCTAAGGATATCTTCCAGTGTTATTCATAACAAACCTGCATTTAGATGCTCTATGCCCATACTTGTTGCATGCATAATAGTTACCATCAAATCTATAGGAGCTAGGCTTATCATTTAGAAAAATAGGATAATTGTTGTAAGCCTTACTCCTACACACATTAGCAATATGTCCTTCTTTAAGACAGTTGAAACAAACAAGTTTAAACTTTTGCTTACCTTTATCCTTTGATGTCGGTTGTTTCTTTGATGTTCCAGCATTTGTACCAGAGGTCTCACCTTCCTCATTACTAGAATAACCAAGTCCATTGGTATTCTTGACCGGTTTGGTAGATTCAAGCTTTTGCTCTAGCTTGATAGTACTCTTGTTGAACTTAGCAAGTATTTCCTTTGACTCAGAGAGTTCTTTGGAAATAGCAGCATTTATTTCCAACAGGTTTTCATTCTCAGAGATGGGAGTGTTCAGTTCTCCTTGCATGTCTTCCTTTTCCACCTTGCTTGCATGGAGCTGAGCATTTAGGGCACTCATCTCTTGTTTCAGCTTGGAGATCTCATGATCTCTTTCTTTCACTAGGTCTTCAGCTTTTCTCTGGTTCTCAAGCTCTTGACACATCTGGATAGTCAGTCCTTCCAACTCCTTTCTCAGGTTGGAGTTTGATTCATTCAACTTATTTACTTCAACAATTAGGGCTTCCATGTCTACTTCATCTGAAGAACTATTTTCAGATAGCTCCATCAGCTTTTCTGCATGTTCTCTTCGTTTTGCTTGAGATGCCTTGTATTTGACCATAAGATCATCATAGGCTTGCTCAGACTGAGTGAGCCAGTGGGTAAGTTCCCTCAATGTGTATTCCCCCATATCTCTTTCCAAGTGGTTAAACTTATAAAAAGGTTGGCTCTGATACCAATTGATGAATACTAAGAGGGGGGGTGAATTAGTATGCCAAAAATCTTTGCACTTAAACACTTTGCAACACTAGCAGTAAACTGGTAAAACAGTTTAACAGACAAACCGGTTAACAAACATGCAAACCAAATAGCTAATTATGCATTCACCGACAACAGCACAAACACCATAACACAAGATATTTTGACGTGGAAACCCAAATGGGAAAAACCACGGTGAGATGGAACTCACAAGTAACTATCTGCAAAATAGGAACCAGACCAGTTAAGGTCAGACCAGTTAAGGTCAGACTGGTTAAGGTCAGACGGGTTAAGGTCTTACAATGTTCTTTACCAGAACAGATATTGTTAAGAATCTCAATCTCTATTAGGAGATAAGTCTGATTAAAGACTACCTTGCTAGAGGATTTTAGATCCACAGATGTGAACCACCTTGTTAGAGGATTTACAAGAGGCTTTTGGGCCTACCCGGTTAAGGGCTACAGACTTGTCAAAGATTCGAGTAATCAACAACTGTTTGATCTAGCTAATAGCACAGACTGCTCGATTAGATCCTTGATAGCTCATTCTTAATGCACTATAGCACTACTTCAATCTTCTACACATTCATAATCTCTCCAACTTCTCAACCACCTTAAACCCTAGCCGCAATATCAACTATCGCAACAACAATAACAACAACAACAATAACCTAAAACCCTAGACATGATGTCCTTAAAAAGGAAACTGATTTCATGTCGGTCCAATAGGATTACATTACAATTTCCTAGGTTCAATGAACCTAGACATACTAGGTAATAGGGCACAAAAAACATCGCTACAGTGTCGGCATTGTCAAACAATCGGTGGGTGGTAACCTATCACAAAGTATTACCGGTTCATACGAAATGCCAGTTGCTGGTTTGACAAAAATGAAGACTGGTAGAAATGTGTTATGCCACTTTAATCCCTCGTACCGCTTGAGGTCAACATGCCGCTTCATACCAGGAAACACATTTTGGAAAACATCAATAGTCTAAAGACTATAATACAACATACTGGCTGGAACAAATACCAGTTGTGCTCTAACTCATACATATAAAGAGGATCTCAATGCAAGTGTGTGTCCATCAATGACAATCACAACATAAACATCAAAAATGCCAATACCTCTAAGGTGACTGTCATCTCACCCATCGGTAAATGGAAAGTGCAAGTCTTTGAGTGCCAACTTTCAACAAGCACAATCAGCAACCCCATGTTCGCCTGAAACTCAGGCACATACAGAATAAATCACAAGCCCATAACCTCAATAGCTTCTCTGCTCTCAAAAGTCAGCTCTGGTCGTAAACTTTGAGTCGATGGGAATCTCTCCTGTGACTCCAGCATAGGTAGGTACTCCAGCATAGGTAGGTACTCCTACAGTCAAGTAAATTAAATGTGTCAGTTAAAGTGGCATTCACTGTTCATCACAAAATGTTGTTTATTATCCTAGTGCTTATATCTATCATATGGCGCTCTATCTTAGTGACACTCACTGTTCATCACAAAGTGTTGTTGTTTATCTTAGTGTTACTCCCTGTTCATCACAAAGTACTACGTGTTTTTGCACTCTCTGTTCATCACAAAGTGTTGTTCATATTTTGCACTCACTGTTCATCACAAAGTGTTTCTCTTTTTAGTACTCCCTGTTCATCACAAAGTACTATGTCTTGGTACTCCCTGTTCATCACAAAGTGCCTTGATCTATTCTATCCTAGGGCCTCTGCTTGAGTGTATCCTCTTGAGTAGTTTCATGACTGACAATGTATGTTCTATCACAGAATTGTCAATCCTAGCCCTATCTGCTATCCTAGTCTTCCCTAGAGGACCTGTTTGAGTGTATCATCTCAGCAGCTTATCCAATCGATGATGTATGTTCATCACAGAACTACTGATTTGGCCTTGAAGACACAAACACGCCTTCATGACATAAACACACTTACATATTGCACATACGTGCCTGCTCTACACAGACGTGCCTGAAATACACAGACGTGCCTCTGATCTGCACATACGTGCCCACATAGCACAAACATGCCTGCACAACATAGACGCGCTCGCATTTGACATAGACAACTTTCATTCATAGATGCGCCTTGACATTTTTTGACCTTGTTTGACATATTCTAGAATGCATAATTGTGCTACCTAGCATGCATTTATGACAACATTTATTGCGACAAAGTATAAAGAGGTTTTGCGGTACTTATGGACTCTCCTGCATCTGCTGGGCTCTGAAATCGGCAAACGTGATCGAATCTATGCACCAATGCCATCGCTGCTGACTACTGTTGCTCTATTCTCTCTCTGTACTCTGATCTCTTGGATGTATTGTTGGCATTATGCGAACCAATATGTGGACATGATGACATTGTATGTTGTCATTGATGTCAATAACCAGTATATGACCTAAGAGAACCGACATGTTACCAAGAACCGGTATATGTGAGAACCGATATAACATTGTGAACCGGTATGTGTGCCAAAGTGAAGCAATGTGTCTGTTCAAGGTGAACCGACATGTTGATATGAGAACCGGTACATGGAAGCTTTGTGTGACTACCAGTTGGTAGTTTCAGCTCTGTATGACTACCGGTTGGTAGTTTCAGCTCTGTATGACTACTGGTTGGTAGTCTCTGGGTTTCCAGTTGATGAGTTTCAAGCCTGTGTGACTCAACCGGTGACTATGTGTGATGAGTTAGCATTGCAACAAAGAAGAGACTGTGTTGCCACATCAGCCTTGAGCACGTGAAGGATCTTGCATGAAGGAAATTGTTCCTATCTACCTCGGGAGTGTGCGAAGTTTGTAAATGGTGAAAACGCATGACGGGTTATCAGCCGCCATGAAAGTGGTGGAAAATGAATGATAGAGAACGTCTTGAGATCGGTTCAAGACTGTTGCATTTAATGCAATGTGCACAATGGTCAGGATTGAACCATTTGAATTGCTTAACGTAACAGGTTTAGGGTTTAGGGTTTATGCTACCGACCTGTCTATTTCCTATAAGGTCGATGTTGTGTTTCTTTCTGAAGTTGTTGGCAAAAGTTGTGTGTGTATCCAAGTGAAGAGATACGTGATTCTTGTCAGACCAAAGGAAAGAAGTGATACCTGCAGAGTGTAAGTGCAGAAGGAGAAGAGGAGCTAAAGCGGATTTGCATTGGCATTGAGTGCTATTACCAGATCATTGTAATACTTGTTGATCTCTAACCACTTCAACAGTTAGGAAATCCCTTAACCGGGTAGCTTTAACTGACTTACAGTAAATCCTTTGACAGGGTGACTTAAATCCTTTGACAGGGTGACTCAAAACCATTGAGTTCTTGAAATCCTCTAACAAGGTAACCTTTAATAGGGTTTAACCCTTAACCGGGTATTCTAGCCATCCCTTAACCAGGTGATCCCTAACAGGATCGGTTCCTAACAAAACCTATTGTATCTATCTTTAACCGGACAAGGCTCATAACAGAGCGGACTTCTAAAGAGTTCAAAACAGCTTGTGGGTATTCATCCCCACCATGGTTTTTCCCAGTTGGGTTTCCACATGAAAAATCTATGTGTCATGTGTGGTGTTTTTCATGTGATAGTTCATTGTCTTATGTCTAATGGTAAAACATGTTGAACTAGTTGTTATTATGATTTTGGTGATAGATTACCTGTTCATGCACTAGTGTGAAATGGAAATGAAGTATTAGAGTGTATGAAAAGATAAGTGTCAACCGGTTTATGCATGTCTCAGTTATTTTGGGTTTAGCTGGTTGTACTCTGTTTAAGACCGACGTTATTGTTTGTTTGCCTAAGCGCAGTGTCTGCTGATAAACCAGTTTTAGGAATGTGTTTTTGCCTGTACTGATTCACCCCCCCTCTCAGTACCGGTTTGGTACTATCCGTTCATCATTGAGTTATCAGTGTGGATGATAATGAAGATGTTTTCCCCTTGTGGTCTATCTTATAGACTACCCTATCACTAGCCCTAGCCCTTGTTTCCCGAGTCAGTCTTCATTATCCCGTGACTCTGTCACTCTATCCGGTCAGTCCTTTCTAGCCTTTTTTTCTTATCGAGAGATTGTCTGCGATCTTTTCACACATTTTCATCCGATCTCTCGAGGGGGCATATCATTCCCATCTTGGGGCAACTTTGTATTAGTTCATATTATCTTCTTTGAAACAACGCGACAAGCTGCATTGTCTCAAAGAGGGGCAAAATGTAGACACCTAAAATTGTCCAGTCTAATTAAATAAATATTTTAGCCTAATTCTTCTATTAATTAAATAAATCTTTATTTATTTAATTAATTCATTTATCCTCTTCTAGCCTTATTTCTCATTTAAATAAATACATTTATTTATTTAAATTACCCTTTTCCTAAATTAAATAAATATCTTATTTATTTAATTGATCCCACTTCTTCTATTAATTAAATAAATCTTTATTTATTTAATTAATTCATTAACCTTTTCCACCTACGACATGTGTCATTCATCTCTTAATCCCTACACTACCTACCCTCTCATTATTTTCTTGTTTTCTCTACCTACCTTTTAATCATAGCCGACCATTTATCTTTTACACCTCTCAATCTTATCCCTTCATTTCTTATAGTGTCTTCTATATAAGGAGATGCTTCCTTCATTATCAACCCCTAGACATATACATTCTAATCAAGCATCCTAGCATTCGAACTTTCATATGCAATCCTACTTGCAACCACATTTCCGTTCTTTGTTGAGCTCTTGTGCACATAAAATCTGAGAGCAAATGTATCAAGCAAGATGAATGGAGATAGGAAGAATGGAGATTCAAACCCTATTAGACATGTGATGGTATAATCTTTGTGATTTCATTTGATTTGCATTGTCTTAGGTAATCTTCATATGTTATGGCGGATCTTTGTTGTTGTTAGGCTAGGGTTTTGTGGTTGAATTCATTTAGTCTTTCAATATTGTTGTTTCCATTTTCACCATATACAAGTTCTTTTTCAAATATTCTATACTTTTTTTCATGCCATAATGTCAAATTAAAAGAGAAGCTCATCTACCAAATTCATAAAAAAGTACATTATTCTTATACTACTAACCAACTCAATAAATGTTGAAGGAAGGGGTTGGAGACAACTACTTTCAAATTAAGCATGTTGTAGAGCCACTTCTAACATTTCTAGATAAAGTTGTAATTAAGTAATAAATGGTTTATGGCCTTTAATTTTAGCCTGCAAAGAACACATTTGAAAGTGGAGGTATTCCCGATTTTTACAATCTAACATTGTTTAAAACCTTATTATATAGAGCTAAAGAAGAAAATGCTTTGGATTTGGGTATGTAAGAAAGCAACACTAACAATGGTTTACAAGCCAATTATCAAAGGAAGGGGGATGAGTGAGAGCTTTAGTATCCTTGCTTTAGTTTTGATACCATCCATTTTAGTTTGTCTTCCTTTGGAGAGAAAAAGATGTTTATTTCAATGACAAACTTAGTTAGCAAGTGTTTTTATTTGTTTTGGATATGATAATTCTTAATGGTTTTTCATATTTATTTTGGAGAAAAATTACCTTGATTTTAAAATAATTCTTAACTTTTTCACCCCAAGCTTGCCTCAAGTATAGTTTTTCCTCTAGGAGATCCTATCTACTTTTGAAAGGTTTATGACCATGCTAGGAATCATACCAAACAAGATTTTTTCCTCTATTATGAATGAACCTAGAGAGATGTTGAGAAATTACATTCTTGTAATGTATTATAAAGCTCCATATATTGGAACCTAAAGTTCAATTGGCTATTACGAATATTCTTCTCAATCCTAGGTGCCAATATTTTTTCTCAATAGATGTTTACACCATTTTGATTCTTATATGAAAAACATGTTCCAAGCAAGCTTTACACACAGGGATATATCATGTGCTTTGATGCTATGAAAATAAATGATTGAGCTCACAATGTTATTTTCCTTGGACTCCACAATAAAAGGATACCAAAATAAAGATAGAGCAATTTTTTAATTGAATTTCATGTCCTAACGGGTTCAAAATTCCTCTTTGATAACTCTTATATTAAAATTGAAAAAGAAATAGATTTTGAGGGGCTGAACTTTTGAATAGATGTTGAGTAATGATCTATAATTAGCGTCTTGATTACTTTTCCTTCCTTATATTTGGTCAATCTAAAAATAATGATATCATTTATAGAAAGAGTATGAGAAATAATTTTGTAACTTTTAAAATCAATATTCCTTCCCAATTAGTAGTTTTTTCTTAGCTAATATTCATCTTCTTAAAGCATCTATTGTTATGATAAATAAGAAAGGTGACATCAAAACTCCTCATCTATTTGCTTGGCAAGATTTAAAGAAAGCTATCAGGCTACCATTTCATAGAATAGAGAATCTAACTCCTAACTATAAACACCTAAAATTAATTAAATCAATATTTAAACAATTTAAGCCTGTCAACATAATTAATTGATTTAATTGTGTTATCCCTATTCCTCTCAGTGTTAATTTAATCTAATTTAAATTAAGCATGTCACTATTGTCCAAATCAAATAAATAAATTATTTCCCTATCCTTCTAAAGTCACCTCAATAATTATTTCTTCTAAACCCACTCAGTTAATTCATTTTAATTAATTAACCTAGTCATGTGATTCCTACAAATCACTTTTCCTAATCCCACTCAACCTAATTAATTCTTCTAGAATCTCTCATAATCCCACTTATCATTATTGTCCAATTTTAAATTCTCCCACTCATGTCACATCAATCTTAAACCTGTCAAAGAAATTCAAATTTCTTTGAATCCCCCTATGCATCCTCATTTTGAAATTTAAATTTCATTTCCCTCCTCTTCTCAAGGAATTTTATATTCTTTTTTATTTCTCCAATGCATCCTTGATCCATGTCCACTATCTTGAATCAATCTTAGCCTTTCATAAGAAAATCAATCTTGGCCCTCCATTGGCTCTCAAAAGAGGAGTCTTCCATTCTTCTATCCTTATGCTGCCAATCTTTTCTTCAATCATATTTATTCATGATCCTCTATCAAATCCTTCTATCCATCATTCAAATCCAAATCCTTAATCCATCAATCTTGTTGAGCACTTGAGAGCAATCCACATCCACAACAAGAAAAAGAGAAAATCAAGTGGAGCAATCAAATGGGTGTCTTCACTTCATCACGCTCAATCCGAGGAACAAGTGGAGACTCACAAAGGTATAATGGTGTTTGTTGCATTTGTTTGATGTTTTATGCATATTTCTATCCAAACTAACCCTTTTCTCCTCAATCCTAGTTTCCCTCATGTTCACTAACATTCATGAGTATATCCATTTATACCACTCATTTGAGAAACCAAATTTCTTCATAAGTTATAATAAGAATACCCAACTCACTCTACTGTAAGCAATATATCACAATATCACTCTATTATATCTCAGTTATCTAACTTATAACTTTCAGATATGATTGACAATATACATATATACAATTGCCAAGAAGGATTATATCTCTTAGAATGTATATTTCTATATCATAGATCATATGCAATAGCTTGAAATTGGCTTTGTTCTTGGTCCTTAGCCTACCAACATCATCCCCTTTAATTATGATGTCTTTCCCTCAAGACATGATACTCAGTTCGGTAGGAGTCTCTAATAGGTTACCTTGAGCTGCTATAGTGTCTTCTCCTAATTGGTCTTGGCTTGGTGGATCGTGAAGAGTTGTCCCTATATCTAGACTATTGTTGCTTCTTCTTTAGCGAGTGTGGTAGGGACCTAGAGTCATTTGGTTATCCTTGTTGTGGTGCCCAATATCCCTTGGAAGTGTGTTAGTCATGTATGCAATGTCTCTTAGAGCTATTTGATCTAATTATATGCTCCCTCTTTATATGGATATGTTGGAAATGGTTGTTGACTACTTTCATTTTTACCCTCACTACTCAATTCATTTATTGTAGAGGATTATATGATTGTGCCACTTGTGTGATTTTATCTCCCAACTTCAACATAGTATCCCACAAACTCTTTGTTGTGGTAAGTCACGTAGATAAAATTGGTAGGTGACCCTTGCCTCTGATACACTATCTATCAATTTCTTGATTTATTGCTCCAGTTTAGTATTTATAGTGGAACACTAATGTACATACTAATATGCATTTTGTTTTATTTATAGTGGCACACTTATGCACATACTAATATGCTATGTAGTAAATCCCCCAATTGAATCTTATGCAAGAGTGATATACTTGATAAGTCGACCAGTTGTCCCACCAATGGTACTTCTAGTAACTATGACGATGACACCATTTATATTTGTTGCTAATGCACCAAGAAATTCCTGATGACATTTCCTATATTAGTGGTCGTGGATGTTTCTTTGGTAGTCTCTTGGCCCTTATCCTTGGTCTTATCCATGTCCTTAATATAACTATCTTTGTTCTTTTCTTTGTCTTCTGCCTGGTCTTCTATTATTTATTTTTCTTTATAGTCTATATTATCAATGGAATTCTTCTATGTGCGATCTTCTTCTTGATGTTATGTGTTGTCCTCTATCTGATTGTCTCTATTAAATTTTGTTGTCCTAATTGGACTGTCCTCCAATGGTGGTGGCCCTTTAACCCATTCTTCCTCATTGTCCTTTAGCATCTCTCCATATATCTTCTATGTAATCTCCCTCCATGATTTTATCTACTATTTTCTTAGTGCAGAGCTCCTATGCCTCTTCCTATGCTAGTGCTTGTTTCTACTCCTCGTTGAGGTTTGGGTTGACTTCTAAAATTGCTTTATCACTTATCTCTTCTTCTCTCTCAAATGCCTTTGACTTTTTTATTCTTATTGTTGCCACAATTTCATCTAGAAACTCTTTCATTGCATCATCTAGTGGCTGGTTCAGATAGCTGACATACTTAAGAAGGTATTATATTGATCTCTCCTTATTTTCTTCACTCATTTATTTATACATTGTCAAGATTTGTGGTAGCATCCCGTGGCTCACAATGACATTGAAAGTTTCCATTACATTAATAAGCTCTTGTAGACGTTCTAGAGCTGTTTGCTCTTCTTGCTGAGAGATCTTCATAGGTTGTCTTTTCCTCTTATTTCTCTATAGCAGGTGCTCCACCTCTTTTTCTTCCTCTGTTTCTCCTGTAGATAATTGTGTTGATCTCTTAGCCCTTTATTTTGGCTTAGATCCCCGAGATTTTGGGTGTCCTCCCCTTTTCGGGTGTCTATACTATTTGTGTGGAAGAGGTGGCACCCTTAGACTTACCTAATGATGCAGTGTGAAGCCTCTCGAACCTTCTAGTAGTGGTGATGGGCTAGATTGTGCCCCGCTACCTACAAAGTACTATGCAAAGGCACCCTCGGGAATTCCCCATTGTTAATAGAAATTGTCCTTATTCTTCTTCAGTCTATCCTTTGACTCTTTCTATCTTCTCATGTCCATGACTTCATTAAATGTGCAAAACCTCTCCACATTAGGATTCTTGGGGCTATGAATGAGGGTAACTATGTATGCATCCACTTCTTGTGCTAAGACATCATACAGTAACCATGGTACCCAAATTGTATGAGGAACCATCACCTCCATGTATGTATATAGAAACCCCAATATGCAGTTTTGTATATAGAATCATTGGGGAATTGTTGGATGTGATATTTTATTTGTCCTGGTATCTATTGGTCCCTTTGCCATATTTTTCTTTTAAATCCAAGCAATTCTTTCAAAAAAGTAAAAGATTAAACAAATCAACAATGTGCCATACCAGAATTGATATTTTGATGTCTTGATCTTTTGGATGTTTTC
The DNA here is from genome assembly GCF_030272615.1 of Cryptomeria japonica. NCBI lineage: Eukaryota > Viridiplantae > Streptophyta > Pinopsida > Cupressales > Cupressaceae > Cryptomeria > Cryptomeria japonica. The sequence goes on along the minus strand of NC_081405.1, from coordinate 244,619,024 downwards.
CATCAATTTCTCTTGCATCTCCTTGCACAAGGAGTAGTCTTTTCCCTCGACCACCATCTAATATGCAGTGTAAATGGATATGGCCATTATGGAATCTTCCCTATTTGCATAGTGTACCTTGTATGTGATGCCCATTGTTGCATACCAAATGCCATCATTACTGATTTTTCTAACATTCATGCTCCTCTCATCAGGAAAAAATTTATTTAGGTCTTTAACCTCATAATTATTCATTGCCTTGTTTTTCAGAATGCCTCCTACCATGTTTAGCCTAGTCACTGAGTGAATTTCTTCTTTTGTCATTCTGTAGGACTTGTCGATACATATGAATTCATCGTGGACTCTTCTTAGGGAAATTTTGACTCATTCATGCTCATCACAAAACTCAGGATAATCTTTCTATACATCGAGCTTCTTTCAACCAATTTCTTCATACTCATCCTTGTAACTAATGCCATGACTTTTTGAAAAAAATCGATGTAGCTCCTCGAACCAAGTGTGATCTATCTTTTTATTTTGTTCATGAATATACTTTTGAACATCATATAGGTAACCAACATTATTAGGAATGTGAGAGAATGTACCCTCTTTGTCTATAACTAGGACTTTGTAATGATACATTTGGTACTTGAGGTGGGGTTTCTTATAGATTTTAGTGAATGTGGGAGTGAACATGGTGTTAGGGAAAGGAATTTGCAAAGGAATTAATAGAGGGATGATAGCTAAAAGGGTTTGGGATTTGATAAATTAGATTAAAAATGTAGAGTAAAATTAAAATGAGTGAGTGAAAGAATGAGATATGAGTTGTTATATAAATAGATGGGCGGATGTTCTTCATATTAGTGGGGTTTCCTAGTCGTTAATTCTTAAAGTTGTGGTTTTTATTTTTGTGGATTTTGATATTTTTGGGGTTTCTAACTATAGTACATAATATACAACATTTTTTTTTATTTGGGACTTAAATTATGCTGGAAGCAAGTGGTAGTGCTTGAGGCATGCATCATTAATGTGCCCTACTATCATATTGCCAGCCAACTATCTCATCTTTACCACTCTAGATTTAGTTATTTCATGAATGTATTATGGCCTCAACTACTGGACTTTCAACTTCCACTACTTTATGAACATACTATCATATAACAATACTAGGTCCCTTGTTGTGATTGTCTTTAACCTTAAGTTCTAGTCATGCTATGCTTTTTTGTCTCTATCACTCAAGTTGATGATTATACATTGCAATTTGTTTAAATTCATCCATTTTGTCTAAATATACTATGTGTTGTGCCACAAATTGATCATCCTCCAATTGTAAATGTGTATAATAGGCATTATGGAGTTCATATGTATTGTAGCATCAATCTCATACACCAAGTGAACTAGAGTGAACTTACCAATCCTTTTGTATGAAGTGCAGTATGCCCAAAGTACCACATGAACTTTTACTTCCCAATATGTTTTATTCCAGTTACACATCTTGGGTAATGCCTTGCTAGCTATCTTGTTCAATGCTTCACTTGATCCATTAGCTTGTGATAGGAGGAACTTTAATTGTATGTTATCATGAAATTCTAAAGTAGTTCTTTGATCATTATATTCACAAAATGTTTGACTTGATCCCTTACAATACTTAGAGGACATCCATACCTTGTTATTGTGTTCTCATATAGGAACCTTGCATCAATTTTTGTTGTGCAATCCTTGGTTTGTTCTACCTCAAGTAATCCACTCAAGTGATAATAAACCTTTCCTTAGAATGGTTTGTTGGTGGATCAATTGGTCTAATAATTTCTATATCACATTTCTCAAACACATTCTATGCTAATAACAATGTCAACAACATCTCACCCCTTGCAGTAGGTCTACCTACTCTTTGACAAATTTCATAGCCTCTTGTACACTCCTTAGCATCCATTTCCAGGGTTGGCCACCATAATCTATCAAGTTGGTTTCTCCAGTATTATATCCTCCTATGATTTCATGAGCTTCCTTTAGGATGGACTATCTTTCATGCTTGTACACTACTTTCCTCAAGATATCATCTCTCACTAGAGATGGTGTCGTTCTTCTTCTACCAATGTTTATGGTGTTTCTATCTGCACTATTGATTGCTTGTCTTGTGCTAAAATATATGTATAAAATTCTCTGGTAGAAAGTAGTATGGAAATATCTTCTAGCTCCTCTAATACCACCTTGATGCACAAAATAGATGTGTGCAAGGAAGGTCTTCACCTTGAGCCTCATTTTCTCCTATTTCTCTATGGGATAGATAGCCTAGCCCTTGATTGTTTTTTAATGGCTTCACCATGATCTTGAATTCAAATTCTTGAAACAATATCAGCCATCTACATATGCAACCATGTGTTACCAATTTTTTAAGGAAAAACTTTAGTGGTTCATGATCAGTGAATAATGTAAATGGTGTAGATAGAATATAGTGTCTCTATTTTTGGAGTTCATAAACCATAGCTATTGTCTCCCTCTCTATACTTGGTGTAATTCTTCTACATGCCAGATAATTTCCTATTGACAAATAGAATTGGATGATCCTTGTTCCCTTTAGGCTATGCCAACACTACTCCTATCACTATCCCAAAAGTGTCTACATGAAAATGTATAGGAGATTCCAATCTAGAAATATTAAAATTGGTACCTCCATAATATTTTTCTTTGAAGTATCAAATATTGTATGAGATTCATTTTAGAATACGCTTCATGCATTCTTCTTCTTCAAAGGTTCCTCTAGTGTTACGAAAATGCTAGCATATCCTTTATAAACTTCCAGTGATATCCAATATATCCCAAAAATGTCTTCATTTTTGGTGCACTCTTAGGTGGCGGTAGGTATCGTACCAATGCAATCTTCATAAGGTCTATCATCAATCCTTCCTTACATATAATTTGGCCTAATAAGGTTCCAAAGGGCATGGCAAGCATGGATTTCTTCAAGTTCAGTACTATTTGCATACTTTTGCACTTGTTAAGCGTCATGTAAAGCACTTGTATGTGATCCTTGACTATTCCATAGCCTAGTCATCCAAGTAAACATCCAAAAAAAAATGTATGAATTCCTTATAGGTATTTATTATTATTTGCTTGAATACTTTAGGGGTATTCTTGAATCCAAATGACATTATTGTATACATATAGAATGTCCATTTTATAGAAAAAGTGGTCTTTGGCTGGTCTTCCTCCCTTATCTTGATTTAACGATATCCAAAAAAGATATCAATAAATGATTTTATCTCTATGCCCACTATTGACACTAATATTTATTTTTTAGAAAGCATGGGAAATGGATCATGTATGGAAGCTTTATTCAACTTCCTAAAATCTAGACAGATCCTTATCTTTCGAGTCTTCTTATTTTAGATCATCATCAGACTTATCCATTTTGCATCTTCTAATTGTTTGATGATTTTGGTAGATAGCATCTTGTCCAACTATAATTTCACTTTCTTCTTCATATTGGGGTTGAATCTATAAGGTCTTTTCTGGACAATTTGGATCTATCCTTCAATTGGACATTCATCATATTTACCTCCTCCTTGATTCCTTTCATTTCTATGGAAGTTCTTGGAAATAGATTTTGGAACTTTGACAAAGTATCACCACTTGAGCTACCACCTTATCATCCTAGTAATCTCTTATCTTCCCTGTCTTGGGGTCTCCTTCTACCATAATGTTTTCTTCTCTTATCTTGACTAGATTGTTATAATATTTTCCTTTATGCTTAGTTATCTCTTTTATCTCCCTTTCTCCTTGATATATCTTTATATCCATCTCCTTCCTTTCTTCATTGTCTTGCTGGGTTGCATAGCATTGTTTGCTTGCTTTGGTTGATTGCATGTCTAATCACTCAATTTATTTCTAGAGTGCTTTATTTTCGGGGAATGGAGGTGGGGATTGTGGTATTGCCAACTCTTGATCCTCTTACAGACTAAATATGATCTCCTTGTTTTTAATCAATGCAGTATGTATTTGCAAATCTTCACTATAAAAGAAATTGTATGTAAAAAATATGAGGTTGCCTCTTCCCACATCTTCGTTTCTCCTCATTTCTCTTGATTGATGTATAAATTTTGCACTATAGGTGACAAAATCCAATAGAATAATAAAATGTATAATCTGCTATCGTACTCATACCTTTCTTCCCAACAATGTATGCATGTGTCTAAGTGTTCTTTTAATATGTTATCTCCCCTATACTTTGGTATGTTTGAATATTCACCTTTATCTCACATGTATCTTTCTCTTGATTAGTATCTTCTAAGCTTCCCACATTGTGATTGAATCCTTGTGTGTTGTACCAATACTAGACACTTCAAGTAAGTGTGTGTTTGAGAATCTCTAGCCTATGGCCATCAATCTAGAACATTTTTTCTATCTACGCTATGTATGCCATCAAATATCCAACTTTAGAATATATACGTAGCTTCATAAACAATATGACTCTTGAAATTTGATTAATGTGATGAGATACCTCATCTTGATTTCTTTTTGCGTTGGCACAAGTGTCTTACAGTCCCTCATCCTTAGTTTAGTTCTCCTTAAGTGACTTTTCTCTCAGTACCCTTGTGATCATGAACACTCTTTAGGAGCCAAAGATCCTATGAGAGTACACTTCTCATTCATCATCCATCCTTTCTTCTAGTACCATCTTACTATTTGTGGTCCTATTTGTCTTTTATACTTCAATTTCACCTTCTAAATTAGGCTCTTCCCAAACTTCAATGGTAGATAGGTTTGTTATAATGTGTACATTTATGTCATAATTCTCATACTCTTCCACATAGGATTCATCAACATTTACCAAAGGAATGTTTACTAGTATCCTCCTATTGTTTGCAAATGATATTTCTTTTGTTCTTGCATCTATCACTCCTTTCAAATTAACAAACCACATCAGTCCCATTAATGTGTTAAATAAATCAATTATCTCCAACACTATCACTACCCCAAAATCTACAAACTGCTTTATTCCATGTATATTGGCTTATACATTCCTCTAAGTACCCAATATGTTTATATTAGCTCCAATTGCTAGGCTTATGTTGTAGGGAGTTGGTTCAAGTGTCGCTTTTCATAAGTATTCTCATATCCTCTTTGGTAGTAGGTTCAAATTTGTCCCTAAGTCCATCATAACTCTATTGATTCACTTGCAATGATTCAAAAGGTTAATCATAATTGGTCTAGTCTTATAGTTCTTTCCTACTATCCAAACTGTGGTGTTGACTTCTTATTCCAATACTTGATGAATTTCTTCAATTTTTCTACTATATCATGTTGTCTTGAGCCAACACTATCTCTGCCATTTGTTTAAGAACTCTCACTTCTTTCTCAATGAAATAACTAGATTGTTCCTCCTATTTTTTTAATTCTTCTTCTACTATCCTCATGGTCTACTCAATGAATTGATCATGCTTCTATTTGGTAGGGCAGATTACTTCCTCCTCTTCTAAGCTCTCATCTTCAATTGTTGTACCATTTGCTTCTTGTCGGTGTTAGTTCCTTTTTTGGTTAACACTATGGTTTTCTCTTCTTCTTTTGGTTTAGGTTATATGTGGTACTCATCTTCTTCTATGCTACTCTCTTCTAAAGTCTAGCCTACATCTTTCCCAGCTCTGCAACATCTCCAAGTGTTTCTTCTATAAGGGTCTTTGGTACCTTTTGGAGAAGCCTGCTCATCTAGTTGTATTTGAGATTTGTGGATCATCACTTTGGGTTGTTGGTGTCACACTTTTGTAATGTTGGCATGCATTCTCACGATTAAATAGTTCATGATCTTTTTGAAGACAAAATCCACACTTATTCCTCTTTTCTCCCCAATGCTTAGTTGTATAATATCCTATCTTTCCAAATTTGAAACATGTAGCATCTGATCACCTTCCTCTGCAATATGATCCATTGTTATTGTAAGGCTCTTGATTTTGTATCCTGTTAGTATTTCTTTGGTTCTGATACCATGACAATACTTTGTATCCACTGTGTCAAGCATATAGCTTGCTTTCTTCTAGTCCTTTCACATATGCCATATCTCTATCATAATTTGGTTCTTCTCTCACGCAGAATCTTTGGGAAAGGAAGTCTACTATCCCATGTTCATCCCATTGTCTACAAGTACTATAATATACATAATATGGCTTTTAGACTATATGGAGATCAACCCTTAGTACATACACCTCCTTCTCTCCAATTTCCTTAGGGCATTCATTTCGCATGTGTCCCTCTTTTTCATAATAAGAACACCATATTTTTGGCCTTGGAGGTCTCATCTCTTTCTTCATCAACTCCTATCACACCTACAACTATTCAATCTCTATCTGTAATTATTCCACTTTTTTATTTTCTATTTCCTTCTTTGTCTTGTGCCATTATTGGTTTTCTATCTGGTAGGCTAATGTCACAAATTACAATTATGTAGCAAAATATCTTCCTTCTAAATCCATCCTCATTTCTAGTGATACTTAAAAAGGAACCACTCCATATTATACTTGTCAATGATAGGTTCTTCCAGTCTCTACATTACTTTTTTGAATCTCCTATCAGATTGATTAATCTTCCCATTGGGATAATTCCCTCAATTTTGTGATTCCTTCTGTAGGGAGTTTCGAGCTATCAAATTTTTAAAAAAATGCTCTGCGCACCTCATCTCATTCCTTGTCATTTTATGGATATGCTTTGTGGTACCATTTTAGTAGTTCATTCATCATGGAACCAATGAAATAAAATAGTTTTTTTCTGTCACATGTTTCATTTCTGCTCTACCAAAATTTGCTCCTCGTCATCACTTGTGTCCTTCTCAAAGATGGGCATCTTCCTCATGTTACTCATGATGTCTTCTTCTTCAAAGGTTTTCCCTTCCCAACTTTTAAAATTCCTTGGTGTGTTGTTTCCTTGGTTTCTCCACTTGATTATCTAATTATGGCTCTCTTGACTATCTAAATTTTTTATGTAAGTTGCCAACAATCCTGACTTATGTGTTTTTTTTTTTTGTTTCTTCTTCGCTCATTGTATTTATATCTTATGTATTTGGCATAGGGGATAGCTGGTGGTCACTATTCAATGCATTGTATATTTTCAAAGATGATTCTTTGTGAATAGGTGGCGTTGATTTATATTTCATTAGTATTACCTTAGGATTGAGATGATTTTCCACCGCAACCTTTTTTTTCCCTTTCATGAAATTCCTAGCTTCTAATTCATTTTTTTTCCCTTTTTTATCCTTGGTTGTACCCATGTCAGTGTGCTCAGTTGCACCCTCTTCCTTTATTTTCAATTTCTTTTACTCTTCTATCATATATTTCCTCTCTTTCTTGAGTCTGCCTTCCTTTCCTTTCACTATGTTGCCTTAATTTCTAAAAATATCACTTTCTCACCTTGAGGTTAAAATATTGGTTTGTATCTCACTCTTAGCCATGACATGATACTTAACATTGCCAAGTCTTTTTAGCAGTCAAGGTTCCATCCAACCTTTGTACCTAGTCGACAAGTTAACAAGTTCCCAAATATTTTCTTTAGATTCAAAAGTTCAAGAAGTTCCCGACCGACTGACTATCCTTGAAACATTGGTAGTCCGTGTAATACACTTTTTCTTGTAGTTAATCAATCAATAAATAATGGAACCCATGTACCCTTTGCGAGTCTAGTTTAGTAGTTCCACATTTTACCAACAACTTGACTCAAAGCATTTTCAACCCTCAAGGCGTTGTCTTTTCATGACATCAGCCAGTTCCATTCATTTATGACCAACAGAGGATAAAAGACATAAGAAGTATGTTAGCACAATTTTCAAGAGAAGTTGCACTACCTTAGCCAGTAGAATTTAATGCATTTAACGCCTTAAAATGGATGCCATCTTTCTAATTTCTTTTTCATCCCAAACATGCAATGACAAAGAGTTCTAAGTTTTTTGTATCACAAAGGAGGTTGTAGAGAAGTAGAGAGATAGGTTAGAATAATTTTTTCCTATTTTTATATCCTCATCTCTTTAAGGCATTCTTTTAAGGCGAGTTGTCTTGAAGACCTTAAATATTTCCTTCATGGCCCTGTGAAATGTGTTTCCCTAAGCCTTTGCAAACTTGCTTGTTGAGTTTTGGTATCACAAAAAAATTGTTGGTTAACTATTTAGTGTACTCAAAATTCTGCCCCTTTCTAGTGATATCGAGAGTAAAAAGATGGCCTCAATGTTATAAAGAATCTAAATGAAGAAGAAACATGCCTCTCGCATATTCAAAGAAGAATGTGGCATGGCTATGCAAGGGTCATTTTCCTTGAAGTCTTACTTAATTATCTTAGTAATGGTTGTCTTCAAGAAGTTGTTACATTTGATTATAGTTATTAAAACTTAGCTATAAATTACAATGTATGGGACCTTTAAAAAGAAAGAAAAAAGGAGGTGGTAATACAATTTTTGAAAGAGCAATTAATGAAAATTGTTTGAAATGATCCTTGAAAACCATAGAATTTGAATTACAATGATTTAATGAATTATTCTTCTTATGTGGAATGCCTCACTATTTACATGATTTCTTATTGTTCACAGAAGTGATTAAGATTTTATATTCGACTATTTGTTGTGAATAACTCATCTTTGAGTGAATATTATAACAATTCTTTAATTAGAATTTGTTATGATTTGGTTGTTCTGTATAGAATCTTTGTATTCTATCTCTTTCTAAACCTAGCTATTGATCTTTCCCTTCTCAAAGATTTCTAGTTAAAATCTCTACCTTTCCCCTACTTTCCAATTAAAAGAATGAATGAATTTCATTTATTATTTTCTGTTTGAATGTAGCTGCACCTTGTAAAATAAGTAGAGAAGAGGCATAAAATATCATTACACCCGACTCAACTAGTGGTTTCGTTTGCCATTTGTTTGGGCATGAGAAAACTAATTTAGGTGGAAAATTTGTTAACTAACACACCTATGTTATTGCCTAGCGTTTCCTCGATCAATTCTCTTGTCTCTCTCATAGATTTATTGTCTCCTTTTGTCATGATGGTTTTCTCTAGTGTTCTTCATGTCTTCATGTATATATCCCGTAGTCTTTTAGAAATTGAACAATAACACTTTTTTAGGGGTCCTTTTAGATCACTCTCCCTTTCTATTTGCCACACCTAATTTCCTCCCCCCCTCTCATAGAGGTGACCCTTAGGGTCTAGCACAAATCAATTTTTTGCTACTTTTCCTTCTTTTTGCTTAATTTTTTTCTATTCTTCACTCCAGGGTCCTAACAATGGAACCAATGTTAGTAAGAGAAATGGAGAAAGTACTGTCTAGAGATTTGTACCCCAAAGTTATCTTGTATAGTCATTTTATACCCTAGAGGACGTAATAAGAGAAATCAACATATGTGAAAGTGACTTAATAAGCCATCCATATATCATCATCAACACAAGAAATAATAGTAACATAGAATTGGACTCGTAACATATTTAATTATATTATATTTTCATATCAAAATACAAAGTTCTCATTCTTTGCTTTGCATATATCACAATATATCTCTCTATTATATCGTCATATCAAAATGTAGCTCTCAATTTTTGTTTATATCTTTTGGATATGATTTAAAATGTAAATATATATGATTCCCAAGAAGGGTTATATCTCATAGAGTCGGCTAAGGATATATTTATATACCACAAAATATTTGTGGTAGCCTCAAGTTGACTTTGTTCTTGGTGCTTAGCCTACCAAAATTAAAAATGAACACAATTTAAACTTTCTACAAATGAATCAAGAATAATGCAATAGCCAATGATCTACAATACAAAAAAATGCATGTGTATAATGAACTCTCCTTGCACATATAGATTAAGCAAGAAGTAGGAAGGTGAAATAGGATGACTAAATAACTATTTAAGAGGTCTGACACATGTAGAACACTTGGAACAATTGTGAAGGAATGTGTCAAGTATCTATGAAGTGAGACAATTAAACTACTAAGTGAACTCAAACTAGTGTGATGGGTGTATAAACTAGATAATAGATAACTAGATGCATAAAGGCACTTTTCATGGTAACATTCCCCCTCTTAAGTGAAACTTAGGGAGTAGACCACTAAAAAATGTGTCCCAACTAAAGGAAAATGGGAGCATCCCAAAAAGACCCTTGAGGTCTAGTATGCACATTCAATATCTTATGTTTCTTTAAAATAGATTTCAACAAGTTGATACGAGTATATACTACTATGCTATAATAGTAAAAATAGACATAGTTGTTTTCCCATTGATTAAACCCTAACAGAGATATCTTGTAATTGACATTTGTTTTATAGATCTAAGAAATTTTTAGCAGCATTTTGGCATATCAATTAAATACTACAAAATCGAGAAATAAGAAGAATTGGATCGAAGAGAAAACACAAATATACATGGGAAAAAACCTTTTGAGTAAAAAATCCCATACTCCAAAACATTGAGACAATATATTATTCAATAACAAGTTACAATCAATTTAGGCTCTAAGCCTTTTCATGGAGATTTACATCTTGCTCCTTTTTTGGAAGAAATTTGACAACATAACTCCTATGAGAATCGATTTCCTCTCCTAAACTCCTCTAGCAAACACTTGTATAAATATAGAGCTTACAATGCATTAAATGTCAAGGTTACAAAGCCCACTCCTAAGAACACAAATGCCACATGGAAGTGTCCAATACATTACAAATACAAAAGGTAACTTTCTAATTGACAACTCATGTAGAATATGCAGTTTTTAATTATTACCAAACTTGCATAAGAAATAATAGCTGCCAAATAAGTGACTACACCTCCAAAGGAATCCATATTTTGTGTAGACTCAATCTAAAATAAACACTTTATTTATGCACAAATTTGACATAAATATAAACTTCCAAACTTGACTCTCCAAAGTGGGTGCCAATTTCCTAAATAATAAGAACATGTCATAGTTAACTCAATAATGCAAGACACATGTCACCAAATTCCACCTCTAAGAAGTTTTTACAAAATCATCTCCAAATGAGCACCCAAGTGACAAGTGGTACTCTATTGAGATATCCTCACTTAGCATGTGGGATTCTCCTCTCATATGGGCCCCACAAAGTGATATGACAACCTATAAAGTTCACACTTAGGATATAATGAATAAGGGGCATTTTTCATCCCTATTAGTAAGAGTATTTGGAATCGATGGATTGGATGAGTGTTCCATAGTGGTAGCCAATATTATCTCCTACCTTTCCAAAGAATACTATCTCTAGTCAAGCCCTATTAATTGTTTGAAGCATAATTAGATTAGCCTCTTGGTTGAGTGATATTTTCAAAGCTATTGTTCTACCCCTAATACATCAAATATAGAATAATTAATGGTAGGACTCTAAAAGGTTGAGACACCTTAATCCCAACATTGACAATATGACCTGGTAAGGTACTCATGTACAAAATCTCACAAATGGAGTAAACGAGAAAACCTAGTGGTAAATAACTCCTCTCCAAAAAAGAGAACTATATACAAAGGAAAAGGGACTCAAGACCCCCCAAGGACAACTTATTTCACCCTAAGAAATTGGCACAACACAAGATAGTGAGGTGATGCTGATGGTTTAGTGAAGATTTTTGCAACCTTATCCTCAGTGAATAAGTAATCTAAAATTGGAACACCATCATGGATAAGTTATTGAATGAAGCGCATATGAATTTTGATGTGCTTTATCCATTGATACTCAACTAGTCTATGTGAAATACGAATTGCACTTTGGTTATCACACCAAAGTATAATAAGATTATCTGGTGGATGAGCAAACTCTATCATAATCTACTGAAGAAATAATACCTCTTAGATAGCAAGAACTACTCCTCAATACTTAGCATCAGTGGATGATAATACAATAATAGTTTTCTTGGCGACCATGTAGCTAGACTAGAACCAAGATAGAAAACAAAACCTAAAGTGGACTTTTGAGAATCAAAATATCCTGCCCAATCTAATTCTATGTAGGCTAATATCTATGGAGCCCATAGTGTGTAGTGAATGCCAAAATGTGTGATGTCATAAATGTACCTAAAAATTTGCTTGACTGCCTTCTATTAACTCTCATTAGGGTCATATGAAAAATAAAACACAAGCCCAATAATAAAGGAAATATCAACATGAGTGAGGGCCAAATTACTACCAACTAACTATATGCACAAAGTAGCATCAACACTAGGTGTTGTGAAAGTTGTAGTCAAAGTGACATCAAATGAAAATGGTGTAGGAATGGGCTAACAATCACTTATATGAAACTTATTCAAAGCAAGCTAAATGGATATTTTTTCTAATATATATTAATCCCCTCAATAGAATAAAGAGCCTATAGACTGAGGAAATTAAGCAGAAGCCCAAGATATATCATGTCCAAATGTGTCATCAAATTGTGTTGAATATCTCAAATCATGGATGATGAACTACTAGTGAGAATCAAATTGTTGTCATACAAGAGTAGTACCAAAATATCATCTCCATGGTTTTGCATGTAGACTGTATGATTAAAGTGGTAATATCTGAAATTGAATGAATGTAAGAAACCATCAATCTTCTCATACCAAATGTTTGAGGCTTGTTTGAGACCATACAAAGAACATCATAACCTACAAACAAGTGAAGAGTCCTAAAAAAAAGTTGCAGGCTACTCCATATAGATTTCCTCATATAGATTACCATGTAGAAAGGCACTCTTCACATCCATCAAATATGTTGGCCATCTCTGAGATGCAACAATAGAAGGAACAAGGCAAACTAAATCCATCTTGGCTATAGGGACAAATTTCTCTAAGTAGTCAAAACCTTCAACTTGTGAAAACCCCTTAGCTACAAAATGTGCCTTGTATCTCTCAATGAAACCATAAAATACATACTTGGTGGATAGTATAACCACTTCTACCAAGCCATTTGTATTCCATTATAAAGAGAAACTAAGCCCCATGTATTATTCTTCATCAATGAAGAATACTCCTTTTCTATAGCATTGTCCCACTCGAAAATATTCTACGTGCACATTCTTCACTATGACCCATCTTGGAATCTCTTCATTTAAAACATCTTGGGACCATGGGACACTTTCCTACATTTTGAATTATTTAGAAAGGACCCTCTCTTGCATGGAATGATACTTAAGACAACAATAAATAATCCCCTTTTTACCATTCTAGAAAAAGACACATGTAAGCCTAGCTTTTTCCTTCATATTTATAGATCCAATCATCCAAAACCTTCCTTAATGGAATATTACTACTATCAACAACCATAGAAAAGATAACCACATTTTAATCCTTGGTTTCTTCCTTATTCAACACACACAACAGATCATCATTGGGCTCAACATCTAGAGTACGAAGGCCAGAGGAGGATTGCTACCCTTCCTCTCCTTTGTCTTCTCAAACACTATCAAGACCTCCATGCTCTAATTTTTCACCTAAAACCTAGTAGAATCTAAAACCTTCTCAACCTCACAACCTACAATTGCATCCTCCAATTATTTCTCTAAGGAATTAGATCTAGTAGAAGTACCATGTTTTGCCAACTCCTCAGGAGACTCCTTTGGGGCCTCACTACCTCCGACCTTTTTATGTGAAGTGAACAAACACCTAAGTGACATGGGAGGGATATTACCAATTTGAATATTTCTAAACAAAACAAAAGGGAAAACTTGAGGTGTGAAAAAAATACACATTGAGTAACCAATAAAGCAACCTAACCCAAAGACCACCCAAGGGAACAAGAATTGGTCCTTGAGGCAGACAAGGGCACAAAGAATCATCAGGAGGCCATATAAAGTACATAGTAGGTTACCAATGGAGGATGATTGTTGATCTCTCAACTAAACCATAGAACTCTCTCCAACCTTCCCATCAAAACTCTAGGTTCCTCACATAATTCAGTCAAAAGTACCCACAAATAGGTGTTATATTGGTTTCCTAAAGAGGGATCCATGTTATGTAGTTTTTATTTCATGGAATGTTTTGGGAAATGTGATGGTCAACTTGGGCTTTAGTTATCCTTATTTTAATATTGTGATAATTCTTAGGTATAATTTAATTAGATGATTTATAGTCTTACATTGTGATTCATGGTTTTCTCTTCCATTATGATATGACAAGGAGGTTTTCATATAGGAGGTATTAAGAAGTTATAGATGATACAATTTGGGAAATTTTCTCTCTTGTAATCTTTTGAACTTGATAAAAAATTTCAACTATTTTTGTTTTTGAGTAAGCATTTTCATAACATTCAAATGAAGGTTCTTTAACATTTTTTATAAAGGTATAAGTTTTAAACCATACTCAAATTCTTCATTAAAACAAGAGCTTTGATATAGCTTGAGTCCCTGCCTATTTTTTAAAAACTGACGAATTATTATATTTTGTAAAAATTAATATAAGGATTGTTTGTTATTTGGATTTCATAAGGAGCTTATTGATTGATGCTATGTGGTTTTTGGCTTGTTTGGTACCTCAGGCTAGTTGTCTTTTTGTTTGGTGCCATTTTTGTTTTGACGTTGAAACAAACATACAAATACTTTAGCAATGAAAGTGAAAGAAGACATTTGATGGAGTAATATGACAGTAGCCTAAAACTGGCAATTGCACCTTGGTGTGCAATAGGTATGCCAAAGAGGTGTGGAAGATCATTTAGGAAAATTTTTGGTCTACTAGTTGCATACTCTTGTGTATGAAATGAGGTTAACTGGTAGGCCATTTAACAAGTGATGTTGTTTGTGCAACAAAGGTCTTAACAAAGAAATGATATCTTCAAGTCAACTATGCATCCACTTACAAAGATCTAATCAGGAATGAAATAAAACCTATGAATCGAGAAGATAATTAGGCTAATGTTATGTTCATTGTAGGGAGAGATGTGTTGACTTCTCTTTTTCTATTTGTCCTTGATGGAAAAATTGTTGGTTTGATTTTTACATCTTGGTGATTGACTCTGACACGTCATTTGGTTCATTGGCACGTATCAAGATAGTATGACAACGGTGGAGTACCATTTTCGAGTAACACCGATAGAGTAAACTACTCTAATATTATTATATCAAAAGAGCTATGTCGATGCATGTTCAGGTTGGGTCACTGGAATAAGTGTGTATTGACAGTATAGTATCCAAAAGCTAATTCGATAGTGTTAGCTATTCTGATGGGTTTGAGATCGGAATACCTATACCGATGAAGCTTGTCACCGAAGGTTTTGAGGTCTAGGATAACATATGTCGATAAAGGTGAGTTGATAGTGTTGCATCAAAATAACTTGTTCAATTGATCTAACATGATTTTCCTATGCTGATAGTTATAACTATTTTGATGAGTGGTTGTTTTGCTTGATGTTTTTTAGTTCAAAGTAACTTATGCTGATAATGTGTGCCATCATGGAGCTTTAATAGTCGGTTCTTATGGATAGTCGATAAATATATTATTATCTTTCATTGAGATATAGCATTGGGTGACTTTGACAACAGTCAAATACTTAATGTTGATTACATGGTAATCCACTCAAGCACCTAATGATGATTATGTGGTAATCCATGTGGGCAGTGATTTGAAAAGAATTATATTATTATGATGTCAAAGTTTGATAAGATTCAAAGTGTCATAGACTTGAAATAAGATTCATTTTGCTTTGGGACCTGTATGCAAAGGAAAAAACTTAGGGTAAAAGACTATTGTTCATTCATCTTGCTACAACAGTCCGAACCCTAACACCGCCATGGAAATTGTTCAGTTTCATTGTTTTTCACTTGGGTTGCACATCTTGATTCAAACCATAGGTATGATGAAGAGTTGGCATTGGAGATTTGGTTGGTGTTTTTCACTTGAGCTGGAAGTGAAGGTAAATTTAGCAGATTTCATGGGAATTTATTTCTTGGCTTTAGGTCACCGTAAAGGTAACATCTGACCATTGTGTTTCAGTCTTTCTCCAAAGTAAAATCAATGGTGAAAACTTTTATTTTGAAAATGATAAAGGCTATGAATAAGATCTTATTGAGGGTTTATTTTTGTTTTCTTTGGAAAAGAAAAAGATTAACATAGATTTGTATTCTGTTAAGGTAGTGAGTATGAAATTTTACCTTCATGAATTAGTTATTTCATTTTCAGAAAGGAAAATAGTTTCAGTTGTTCTTTAATTGAAAAGAAAGTTAAAAATTATTTTTTTGGTTCCGACTGCTTAAAACAGTTTCATTTTTTCTTGAAACCCTAACTCGAGGGTTGATTCTTGACTCAATTTTTCAATTTATCGTAAGGGTTTCATTTATTCTTCTCTATAAATTCATGCCTTCAAGCCATTTCTCATTTCGATGTTTTTGTAAAAAGAAACAGAGCATTATGAATGATTTTTAGTGTGTTGTATTGAAAAACTTGTCAAGATTGAAAATAAGGTTTTATTATCTCTGGTTTTCACAATAGAGAATCTTATTCAAAATTGAGAGAAATGATTTTGTGGTACTGTTATATACAATACAGATTATAATTGGCATCATTGAAAATCATATTTTGTGTTTGTATTCATTAATGATTTTGGGACTGCAAAGTTGATGTAGTTGTAAGGTTAGTAGTGATTACAAACTTGGAAAGTGACTTTGTAGTTTGAGGAGTTGGTGCTCCCATTAAGTCAAAATTTCAGATAAGGTGTTGAGTTGATACTCCACCATTGTAAAGAGTTTTTTTTAGTAGAATAAAGAGACATGTTTCGAGTGGTTTTTTATATCCCATGAGGGTTTTTCCACTCAAAAAAATATCTGTGTTATGTGATCACTCATGTAGATATCTATTATTTTCTGTGTGATTTAAAATTCATGTTTTCATATGCATTAAGTGTCATGCTCTGATAATTTCATTGGTCATAATTGTTCTGTTAATATGTTATTATTGTATTTTAACAACTGCATGAGTATTGAATAAATGTTGAGTACAAAGCAGTAAAAGTATTGTTCAATCAGTTTCATATGAACAATAAAATTTACATGCTTTAAAAGATTGATGCTTGTCAAGTTGTTTGGTTGGTTTAAATAAAAATGATGCATTGACACAACTACCATCCATCACACCCCTAAAGAGGAAAAGGCAACCCCTAGAAAAGTTGACCCCCCTCTAACCCTCCCCCCGAGGGTTCGCAAGGTTTCATGGAAACTATGGAGTGGCTTATCAATGGTTACAAGAAAGCTGTGGACGAAAATAAAAAACTCTGTAATAGAATCTTGATCCTGGAAACCATCAATACAGGGGAAGGGAAGACCATGGCCAACTTCATAGAGGACCTGAAAATCACCATTGCCAAAGCTAAAGACATAAGAGATGCTTTCAACCCAGGTTCGAAAAAATTGAGAAGGATTTGCTGGAAAGAAAGAATCTTGCTGACACTAACGACCACACTCTCATGGAAACTGTCAGCAAAATTGGTAAAATTGAGGAGTGTCTGAAGAACATTGTTGAATAGAGCCTTAGCATCCTGAAGATTTCAGCCAACAACACCAACACTCTCATCAGAAAACTAGATGATGAAAAGGAAACCCTGGACAGTGACCCAGAAACGGAAGGAACAGGGGAAGCTCAAGGCCCCAGAACCCGCACCAAAGGCAAAAGAAGGACAAAAACCCTAACAAGGATCTGAAAGACCTTAAAGCTATCGGGGCCACTTACGATGAGCTTGTGATAAAGGTGGAGGACTTGTTGAAGAAAATTTATGTGTAGCACCTTCTTAGTTTCTTTGCTATTGTTAGTTTTGTTGTCCTTTCGGTTCACTGGCTTTTTTCTAGTCTTTTTGTATGTAGTTCTTAAGCACTAATATTTTTGGTGTCTTATCTTAATATCCTTTGTTAAAGGTTTTGGGTCCTGAAAACTTATTTTTTTAATTAATCAGAACAGTTCACTGTGAGAGATTTTATGTAAGTGAGTCTTTTGTTTTGAATTTATCAAAATTTGTCATTACTCTGATTCACCCCCCCTCTCAGAGTAAATCCACTTCCAAGTCATCTGGCACTAGAGCTCCATTATTTGATGGCTGTAACTATGTGTTTTGGAAAATTAGAATGGAAACATATCTGATTTCTATAGACCTTGATGTTTGGAATATAGTCTGTAGCAAGTACATTGTACCTACTACCATTCCTACAAACCCTGATGAGAAAAAGCAATATGAAATGAATGCAATAGCCAAACATGCTATCTTGCATGGCTTGACAAAATATGTCTTTGTTAAAATCATGCATTGTAAATTTGCTCATGAAATATGGGAAAAACTTCAAAATATCTATCAAGGAAATGAAAAGGTTAAATAGTCAAAGATTGATGAATATTTCTTGAGAATAGATGAAGTTGTTAATGGTATGAGAGGATTAGGTAAAGAAGTAGATGATTTCATAGTTGTTAAGAAGGTGATTAGAACCTTACTGCCTAAATATGAGACCAAGGTTTCAGCTCTTGAAGAAAAGAAAAACTTTAATAGCTTGCTTACCTTAGATGATCTTCAAGGAACATTAACTGCTTTTGAAATAAGAACAAGTAAAGTTGATAATGCTAGTTCATGATTGAAAGAAACTGCTTTTAAAACATAAAAGAAAGAGTACATTGACAATGAATCATATTTGTCTAATTCGTTAGAGGCACTTCTAGTGAGAAAAATAAACAGAAATATAGAGGAAAACTACCTCTTAAATGTTTTAACTATGGTAAGGTTGGTCATTTTGCAGCCCAATGTCCTCATGCTGATCAAAACAATGATGATGATCAGACTGAAAATAATTAAAAAAGAAAATTCTTTAGTCCTAAAAAGAAATTTAACTTCAACAACTTCAAAAAGAAAAAGAGTCTATTCAACAAAGAAGACTTTGATGACGAATCAAATAATTCTTTAGGTGATGAAGGTGAAATATTATTCATGACGGAAGTTGATATGCAAAAGGCTTCAAGTGGTCAACTAGAGAGTCAAACAAACAATCAATCTGATCTTGAAATGAAATAAATCTTGAGGGTGAACTACTTTGGACCCTTCAAGAAATCAAAATATTTAAGAAATAATTTGCTTCTCTGGAGCAAAATCCAAACAAGATGATTACATCTTTGCAAGTTGAGTTAGATGACTCTAAAAGAGTTGTGAATAATCTCAAATATGTTCTTGTTGATAAAGACAAAGAGATTCAAGCTCTTAAACAACAAGTTATCTTTCTCAAAAAGAAAATTGAAGAGCATGAAAGAATCATTCACTTGAATAATATGCTTGAGAAACAAAAGCAGCTTGTTGACACAGGTGAATGCTCAAAATTTGTTAATCATAATTTTAAGACAAACAATAAGAAGTAGTCATTTGATCATAAATGGAATAAGGTTTAATTCCTTTTTCAATGGCTATTGCTTCTTTTGTAATAAATTTGGCCACAAAGTGAGTACTTATAAATTCATGATGCCTAGAACACCAAGATTTGGTCACAAATAATACTTTAGCTTTCCAAATACAACTAGGTGTTTTAAGTGTAATACTATTGGTCATGCATCCAAACAATGCAAACATAATAATCAAAGTACAAGAAAGGTTTGGAGACCCAAACTTATTCAAAACATAGAATAATCCATGCTTGTGCAAACATCCTTTCTCCAACAAGAAGACATTGTGGGTAGTTGATAGTGGTTTTTTCAACCACATGACATGAGATAAGAACAAGTTTTTAAAACTTGAAGATTATGCTGGTGGTTTTGTGAAGTTTGGTGATAACTTAGGAATACAAATAAAAGGTAAAGTTTCTTTTCTTCTCAATGATGATACACATTATTCATGATGTGTACTATGTATAAGGTCTCAAACACAATATTTTAGGTGTCAGTCAAATTTGTGATAGTGGATACGATGTTTCATTCAACTCATAAGGTTGTGCAATCAAGACTAAGTCCGATAAAATAGTTGCAACTGAATTGAGAACACATGGCAATATATATAATCTTCTTGACTTTTCTAATCTTGAAAGAAATGAAGGCATGTGTCTTATGGGTTAAGTTGAAGAAAAATGGTTGTGGCACAAATGGTTAGGGCATATAAACTTTGATAATCTTGTTAGAATCAGTAAATATCAGAATGTAAGAGGTTTACCAGTGCTAAGGAAACCAAAAAATGTTGTGTGTCTAGGTTGTCTAAAAGGAAAGCTTTCAAAGGTAAGTTTCAAGTCTAAGGAACACTCCTAAGCTAAACCTTTGCATCTTGTACACATTAATTTTTGTGGTCCTACTAGAACAAGGTCATTCAATGGTGAGAAATGCTTCATGTTGTTTGTAGATGACTACACTAGAATGGTTTGGGTAAATTTTCTCAAACATAAGTCAGAGGATTTTGAAAGATTCAAAATAAAATTTATAAAATGGTTGAGAAAGAATCAGATTTCAAACTTAAATGTTTGAGATCAGATAAAGGAGGTGAGTTTAGCTCACAAGAGTTCATTGATTACTATGAACAACATGGCATCAAAAGGCAATATGATGTTGCTAGAACACCTCAACAGAATGGGGCTGTTGAAAGAAAAAACAAAATTGTGAAAGAAATGGAAAGAACAATGCTAGATGAAGCCAAATTGCCTGATAAATTCTAGAATGAAGTTGTTCATACAACAATTTATATCTTAAACAGGGTGTAGATCATAGTGAAATCTAATTTCAACCCATATGAGCTATGGTATGGTCATTCTTCCACTATTAAATTATTTTAAATTTTTTTGTTGCAAATGCTTTAATAAAAAGGATGATGAAAGTCTAGGCAGTTTTCAATCTAAGTCAGATGAAGGTATCTTTGTAAGATTCTCTACACACAGTAAAACCTACAAAAGTTTCAATATAAGTCTAAATAAGATTGTTGAATCTATAAATGTCACATTTGATGAGAAGTTTCTTCTAGATGATAATCATGTGCAGGATGTTGAGGAGAAACCTGCATGAGGATTTGAAAAGCCTCCTAAATTTGCTGCAACATATAACTCTCAGTAGGAGGATGCCTCAAGCTCTAAAGCAGTGACACCTCAAAATACTCCCTCAAAGATTATTACCAAGAGGCATCCTCAAAATCTGATTATTGGGGATAGAGATGCAGGAGTTTTAACTAGAAGAAAAGCTAAACTGGAGGAACAATCTCAAATTACTGAACACTTTTATCTGGTAACTGAGTTTGATCCTAAAACTGTTAATGACTCCTTAAATAATGATTGCTAGTTGAAAGCTATGCAGGAAGAAATCAGCTAGATTGAGAAGAATAAAGCTTGGGAATTAGTCCGAAGACCTAATGATAAAAATGTCATTGGTGGAAAATGGATCTTTAGAAAAAAATTGGATGAATGTGGCAAGGTCGTTCAAAATAAAGAACGTTTTGTGTGCAAAGGGTATGTGTAAGGAAAACACAGTGCGGAAACGTCTTCCTAACGTCAATTCAATAGGGGATTAAGCAATTATGCCTTTTAAAATTCTTTGCAACACATTAAGATGACACTGACAGATGATTCACATATCCAAACACAGAGAAATGACACCAATATTTATGTGGGAAAACCCTTACGGGAAAAAACCTACCACCCAACTGCAAGACTACTTTATTTACAACAAACAAATTAGAATAAAGATACAGTCTGCAATTACAGATATTTGTTCTCAGATTCTCATAGTTTGGAACTCTAGTATAATATCATGCAAAACACTCAAAACTATAGTCATGCAAGACTACAACAATGTAGCCTCTCTGCATTTCTTCGTAGTCATTTCGTTTTGCTCTGATCAGCCCAAACCTATCATTTCACTCTGCTCTGCTCAACCACTGTTCAACCTCTGTCACATCGGTTACATTTCTGGCAACATATATTACCCATCGAGCATAACCGTTTTGGAATCCAACGACCTAACCAACCATCCACCCGCGTTTCAGTTTCCACTGGCCACTCTCATTACATTTGTCGGATGTGGTTCAAACAACTTTTAGTCGCTCCAACTGCTAGGAAGCCTAACCATCTACGTCAGTCTGCATTCATGACTTATCCATTATCCCACATGCACTAGGAAGTCGCGTCGGTTCGTATTCATATACACCATCAATCTCATCCTTAGTGTTTGAGTGTTCACCATTTTGGATCTCGGTTTGATCTCACATTCGCAGTCGGTCTCCACTCCATTGGCCATCGGTAGAGCTGATCGCCCGATTATACCCGATCACTGAAGGCGACTCCATCAGGTCATCGGCACAACTTTCCTGTTGTCTCCCTGATCCCCGATCACTCTAAGGATGTCAACTCCAAACCATCGGGTCTTCAGCTAAATAATGAACAAGTAATCCCGATCCCCCGATACAATAGTAGATGACTCCACTAATGTGCTCCAAAACATGTCAACTCCATCGGCTCTTCAAGATAACCTCCAACAGGTAGACTCGATCTCCGATAACCAAGAGCGGACCTCATCGGCTCATCGGAACCAACATTGTGATGTTACCCCGATCTGCATTGTTATCCCAATAACCTAAGGTGGTCTCATCGAGTCATCAGCTCATGCCCAAAGCTGCTATCCTGATAAGTGAAGCACTCCGAGACAAAATAGAGTGGACTCATTGGGACTTCGACATAGCTTCCATCTCGTCAATCCAATCGCCGATATCAGCCCGGTCACTGAAGGCAACTTCATCGAGTATCAACATAGCACCAAACTGGAAAATCCGACAGCCGATAACAACCCGGACCACCTAAGATAGCTCCTTCAGGTCATTGACACAACTTTGATGTAGTCCTCCCGAAAGTTGAAGTTATCCCGATGACCGAAGTCGACTTCGTCGGGTCATCGGGATGACTTCAAACCTACTATGTCGATATGTGAAACATCGGCCTAAGTCACATCAATCAGAAAGTGTTCAACAACAAAGAAGGAAACAAGGTAACACTTTGCTTCTCCATCGGTGTAGGCTACTCTGATCAACATGAACATGGTCAGGAGAATTCGAGGCATATTCCCAACAATCTCCCACTTGCCGAGGAATCCACTGGACCTGTCTACTATGCCAAACACATACTGACACCACTGAGAACCATGGACTCAAAGGCCCATTAATGCTGATATACCATTCGATCATAAACCATCAGAAAATATAGTTTACCTTGTGCACCACTGAGATATTTATAGAGTAGTTACATCTCATTCATGGACATACCTCCCTTCTACCATGCCACTGCCATAGAAGCTATTTACTAAGAAAAACATAACTCTGATTACCAGAACAAAAAAAACTCACATTCCTAAGGCTACTCAAATGTGCCAACATTAGTCACAAACATAGCTAGAATAGCACCCACAACAAGTGGTAGTACATCCAACTATACATACCTCCAAGATATAACAAGATGAATTTCAAATCATTGACATATACAACCTGTTATCGACAATCTCAAACTTCAAGTGTAATGATAGTCAAATACACACCAAGAAGCTCCCACTGCATAGGTAATGTTAGAATTGAAAAAGATCCTTTTATCAACATTTCATAGAAGTAAATAAAAATTTTGTACCAAGAGCATTCACAATACTAACTATAAATAAAGAACCTACAAGCAAGTCTTCATAGCACCCTGTATCATACCCTTTATTCACTTCTAAATGCTAACTGTGTTATCATAGATGAATGCCTTTCAATTGAACCTATTACCCATTCCAACTCAACACCCTCTATGTTTCCATGTTTCCAAGACCACCTGTAGCTGATCAACCCATGTCAAAAACTTCAAATACAAAACCACATTATCATGAAGTGCCAAACAAATGATCAGTGTACTCTAAAAACAAAAACAGAACCAAGAACATTGTCAAAATTCCAAATGCAGAATCAAGAATTTAAACATGACAACCATGATCTAAACCATCTCATCTAAAGAGATAACATGCTCCATATGAACATACACACATTATATCACAACTCTAAATGCATCTCAAGAGTATATCCTGACATAAAAACATCCTAACTAAGGATTACAACATCTCTACCAAAGACCCCTTTTGAATCTTCAAGATGTTAACATCTCTAGTTACATGAAGAACATTCACCAATACATGATGAATTTGCATCACTTCCAAAGACCCAAGGTACCCAGTCTTAATGGCATTGTGATTGAACTAGACACCCATAGACGTCTGACTTGCCAAAGCAGCTCAGAAAGTATCTCTATCCTCATTCTCAGAGGCCCCAAAATCTGAAGAGCTCTTATTCTTCTTCTTCTCTCTGTAATCCTTCCTGATGTGACTAGTCTTCCCATAGTTCTAGCACTTCACTTTGGACTTCTTTCTAGGAGTCTTGGAGCTTTCCTCTAACTTGGACTTGGACTTCTTGTCCTCCAACTTACCTTTAACAGCGAGAGCATCCTTGACCATCTTAGAATATTTCCTTCAAGTTTCTTCTAACAACAATGAGGCAACCACACCTTCCATAGTGAGCTTGGTTGTTGTACTCCCAATGGTCATTACTAGATGATCCCATGAGTCAGGCAAAGAACATACCAGAAGCATAAACTGATCCTCGTCATCAATCTAGACTCCTACAGAGGTTAACTGAGCAATGATCATGTTAAAAACATTCAAATGATCTGCAACAAATGTACCCTCGTCCATCTTCAAGGAATATAACTTCTTCCTCAGGAACAAGTTGTTTACCAGAGACTTTCCCTGATAAATGTCTCCAAGCTTCTTCCATATAAGATTATCAGTCTTCTCCTCATGGACATTCAACATAACGAAGTCTACCAAACAAAGTCTGATTAGCCCTCTAGCTTTTCTATCTGCAAGATCCCAGTCTTCTTGCCTCATGCTAGAAGGCTTAGCAGTTACAATCACAACACCCTAGAGATCTCTATCAACCAGAAAGTCTTCCATCTTGACTTTCCACAACTCAAAACTCACACCATTGAATTTATCGATCTCCACTCGCCCAGAAGAATTTGCCATCATAAATTGCAAATAAGACAAATAGATGCTTTGCTAAACTCCAACTGAAAACATAATTGACACAACAACAACCCTACCCAATAAGATAACAAAAAAAAGCCAGGCTTTGATACCACTTGTAAGGAAAAAACAATGCGGAATCATCTTCCTAACGTTAATTCAATAGGGGATTAAGCAAGTATGCCTTTTAAAATTCTTTGCAACACATTAAGATGACACAAACATATGATTCACATATCCAAACACACAGAGAAATGACACCAAGATTTACGTGGGAAAACCCTTACGAGAAAAACCCACCACCCAAGTGCAAGACTACTTTATTTACAACAAACAGATTACAATAAAGATACAATCTTCAATTATAGATATTCGTTCTCAGATTTTCATAGTTTGGAACTCTGCTATAATATCATGCAGAACACTCAAAAATACAGTCATGCAAGACTACAACAGGGTAGCCTCTCTGCATTCCTTCATAGTCATTTCGTTTTGCTCTGATCAACCTAGACCTATCATTTCACTCTGCTTTGCTCAACCACCATTCAACCTCTGTCACATCGGTTACATTTTTGGCAACATATATCAGCCATCGAGCATAACCGTTCTGGAGTCCAACGACCTAACCCACCATCCACCTATGTTTCAGCTTCCATTGGCCACTCTCACTACATCTGTCGAATGTGGTTCAAACAATAGTCAGTCACTTCAAATGCCAAGAAGCCTAACCGTCTATGTCAGTCTGCATTCACGACTTGTTCATTATCCCACATGCACTAGAAAGTCGGGTCAGTTCGTATTCATATACACCAACAGTCTCATCCTTAGTGTCTGAGTGTTCACCTTTTTGGATCTTGGTTGGATCTCACATCTGCAGCCGGTCTCCGCTCCATCGGCCATCGGTATAACTTTCAACCAGTAAAGCTGATCACCCATTGATACCTGATCACTGAAGGCGACTCCATCGGGTCATCAACACAACCTTCCTGTTGTCTCCCCGATCCCTGATCACTCTAAGGATGTCAACACCAAACCATTAGGTCTTTGGCCAAACAATGAACAAGTAATCCCGATCCCCTGATACAACAGTAGACGGCTCCACTAATGTGCTCCAAAACAGGTCGACTCCATTGGCTCTTCGGGATAACCTCCAATAGGTAGACGTAATCTCCCGATAACCAAGAACGGACCTCATCGAATCATTAGAACCAACACTATGATGTTACCCTGATCTGCATAGTTATCATGATAACCTAAGGTGGTCTCATCGGGTCATCAACTCACGCCCAAAGTTGTTATCCCGATAAGCAAAGCACTCTGAGACAAAACATAGCGGACTCATCGGGACTTTGACATAGCTTCCATCTCATCGATCCAATCATTGATATCAGCCCGATCACTAAAGGTGACTTCATCGGGTATCGGCGTAGCACCAAACTGGAATATTCGACAGCTGATAACAACCCGGACCACCTAAGATAGCTCCTTCGGGTCGTCGACACAACTCTGATGCAATCCTCCCGAAAGCCGAAGTTATCCCGATGACCGAAGTCGACTTCGTCGGGTCATCAGGATGACTTCAAACCTGCTATGCTGATATGAAAAACATCGGCCTAAGTCACACCGATCAGAAAGTGTTCAACAACCAAGAAGAAAATAAGGTAACACTCTACTGCTCCATCCGTGTAGGCTACTTCGATTAACCTGAACATGATCAGGAGAATTCGAGGCACATTCCCAATAGTATGAACAATAAGAAGGTATTTACTTTGGTAAAACTTTTGCACCTATTCCTCGAGTTGAATCTATTAGAATATTCTTAGCATACTCTTGTTTGAAGAATTTCAAGGTTTATGAATTAGATGTTAAAACTGCATTTTTGAATGGGTATCTTGATGAGGAAGTGTATATGGAATGACCTGAAGGGTCTGTTGCAAAAGACAAATCAGATCATGTTTACAGGTTGAAAAAGGCTCTACATGGTCTTAAACAAGCTCTTAGGGCTTGGTATTCAACATTGGATTCACATTTGACAATAAATAGTTTCATACAAGGTGGTGTGGACAACAATCTCTATGTCAAAAGGGAAATGAAATTATGGTTGTAGAAGTTTATGTAGATGACATTATCTTTGGAAGCAATAATGATGCACTATCTAAAAAATTCTCAAAGATTATGGAATCAGAATTTGAAATGTCAATGTTAGGTGAACTAACATTCTTTCTTGGTCTTCAAGTTTCTCAACTTTAGCATGGAATATTTTTGTCCCAATCAAAATATGCAAAAGAAATGTTAAAAGTATTTCAGATGGCAGATTGTCGTGCAATAAGAACTCCTATGGTAACATGCTATAAAATTTCTAAAGTAGATGAATTTCCTGATGTTGATCAAACTGAATATAGATCCATGATAGGCAGTTTATTATACTTAACTGCATGAAAACCTGATTAAATGCAGGCAGTGTGTATGGTTTCTAGATTCCAATATGCTCCTAAACAGTCCCATGTTATAGCTGTTCAAATAATATTTAAGTATATTCATAGCACTCTTGATTTTGGCCTTTGGTATCCTAGAAATGATAATTTTACTTTAATGGATTATACTGATTCTAATTGGGTTGGTTGTCTGGATGACAAAAAAAGCGCCAGTGGTTCAACATTTTTCCTTGGTGATTGCCTTGTGGCATGACAAATCAAGAAACAAGACTCTGTTTCTCTTTCTATAGTGGAAGTAGAGTACATTGTTGCTACTTCTTGTTGTACTCAGCTACTATGGATGACTCAAACTCTCTTGGATATGGGTATTATTGTTGACAAACCTATTCCTATATTATGTGATAATACTAGTGCTATAAGTCTGTATAAAAATCCATCCATGCATTCTCGAATGAAGCACATTTCTATTAAATTACCTTTCTTTGTGAAAAGGTGCTGGCTAATGAAGTCACTTTGCAATATGTTCCTACTCAAGCACATGTGGTTAAAATCTTTACTAAACCCTTGGCTGCATAAGCTTTTTAAAGGCTTCATTTGTGATTAGGAGTTATCTCTCAATCTCAATTTTCTTAATTTTTTATCATTGACTTAGGGAGAGATTCTATAATCTGTAAGTAGCTTATTACTTCTTCCTATGGTTCTTATTTGCTGCTTCATGCTTTATTTGAAGCTAGTTCAATTCAACTTTCATGGAATTACACACCTTTCCCTTTGTCCTTTTGACAAAAAAAGGGGAGAATTATGAGATTTGGTGCACTCTTGTTTCAGATGGTTAGTTTCTTTGTTTCAGATGGTTTAGTTTTTGCCATCAAGGACAAAGGGGGAGTTTGTTGACTTCTCTTTTGCTATTTGTCCTTGATGATAAAATTGTTGGTTTGATTTTTACATTGCATCTTGGTGATTGACTATGACACATGACATTTGGTTCATTGGCACATATCAAGATAGTAAGAAAATGACAAAGTAACATTTTCAAGTAACACTGATAGAGTAAACTACTTTGATATCAATATATTGGAATAGCTATGCCGATGCATGTTCAGGTTGGGTCATCGATATAAGTGTGTATTGACGGTATAGTATCCAAAAGCTAATCCGATAGTGTTAGCTATTCCGATGGGTTTGTACTTAGAATACCTATGCCGATGAAGCTTGTCACTGAGGGTTTTGAGTTTAGGATAACATATGCCGATAAAGGTGAGTTGATAGTGTTGCATCAAAATAATGTGTTTAGTCAATCTAGCATGCTTTTCCTATGCTAATAGTTATAACTATTTCGAGGAGTGGTTATTTTGCTTGAAGATTTTTAGTTTAGAGTAACTTATGTCGATAATGTGTGCCATCATGGAGCTTGGAAAGTTGGCTCTTATGGACTGTTGATAAACATATTATTGTCTTTCATTGGCATATAGCATCGGGTGACTTTGACAATAGTCAAACACTTAATGTTGATTACATGGTAATCCACTCAAGCACTTAATGATGATTATGTGGCAATCCATGTGGGCAGTGATTTGAAAAGACTTATATTATTATGATGTCAAAGTTTGATAAGATTCAAAGTGTCACAGACTTGAAATGAGATTCATTTTTCTTTGGGACTTGTATGTAAAGGAAACAATAGGGTAAAAGATTATTGTTCTTTCATCTTTCTACAACAGTCCGAACCCTAGTGTTGCCATGGAAATTGTTCAGTTTCATTGTTTTTTGCTTGGGTTGAACATCTTGATTAGAACCACAGATATGATGAAGAGTGGGCGTTGAAGATTCGGTTGGTGTTTTTTGCTTGAGCTGGAAGCGGAGGTAAATTTAGCAGATTTAATGGGAATTTACTTCTTGGTTTTAGGTCACCGAAAAGGTAACATCAAGATAACCTTTCCTGAGCACGTTCTCTCTCAGTTGGTCTCATTTCTCTGAAATTCGTCTCTCATCGGTAAGTTTAGTTCTTCGATCCCTTTTCAAAATTTGCTTTCATGAGCTAATAGTCACTAGTTGGGTCTTAAGGATCTTTTATTTATTGATAGCCATTGGGGGTTTTTTATTGCTCCGTTTTCTTCATCTGAAGATAGAGACGTAGTTCATAAAAACCAAGGCTGGTTTTGTCAAGGGGTTGATCTTTTTACCTTGCCCTGGATTCCAAACTTTAAACTAGATACTAATCTATGTAGATTTTACCCTTATTGGATTTATTTCCTGAGCTTGCCTTTGGAATATTGAGATCCTTCTGTTGTTGAGATCATGGCTAATCCACTAGGAATTTTTATTTCTCATGATCTTATACCCTTTGAAGTAATCCAAAGAGATGTTAGAGTTTGCCTTCTTCTTGCCTCAAATAAAACCCTACCAAGGCACTTCTCTATCACATCAAAATGGGGTTTATGGTCCCAAGACATTGTTATGGATAACACAAAGGTCATTTGTAATTATCAACATCAACTAGGACATTTTACTAATGCCTGTAGTGGTCTTGAGTGCTCAGAGCTTTTAGTCTGTAAAAATCATTGCTCAGACCCTCTATTGTGCACTGTCCACCAACACGAGGCAATTTTGTCTTCTGACTCTGCACAACCTTGTAATTACCCCTTTGAGCCTCATGATGACTCAAGTCTCGAGCCATCTTATGTTCAATGGATTATTCCGTTGACCAATTTCTTTATCATGTATAGCTGGATTCTCTATAGCTATAATTCTTCCTTCACATCCACACCGGTTCTCCAATTATGTGACAAAACATCTCATGACAGAGAATTTATAGTTCGGGACCTAATGTTTAATGAATCCCCGATGGACATTTAGAGTTTAATGCAGAATTTATCAGTTTCAGGGGTAGCTATTTCAGATAAGGAAGGTCATATTTAGGAATTAGCAGATGATATCCTGTCCACTTTAGCTACCACTATGTTGAGACAATTGTAGAGGTGGAAGGTGTTAGTATGAAAAATGTAATGTGTCCCTTAGGAAAGGCAAGGTGTTGTTGTTCATCTATTGACTTCTCAGAGAAAGAGAAACTTCCCTTGGTGAATGAACCTCCTGTTTTGAGTAAACCTGTTGAGTTAAATCCTCCAATCAAGACCCACCAAAATTTCTCTCCGATCTCCCCTCACTTAGATCTCCATTCGCATGAAATTAGGTAGGAAGAAATCGAAACCCCTCCACATGATGGTGAGACAAATATTTTTTTTTGACTATGCACAATCCTTATCGATTAAGAAGAGCCCTAGTTTGAAATCAGAAGTGTTTACAACCCCTAGAAAGAGAGGTAGAAAACCAAACTCTGTGAAGATTCAAGAAGAAATAGAGGCAGGTGTTCATAGTGCTTTAGACAAGAAAAATTTATCAAAAAGAATTACAAGGAGTGCGAAAGACACTCCCTGTTTGCAATGAAAATGATTTCTTGGAATGTCAGGGACATTAATGCTCCTGACAAAAGAGGGAGAATCAAGTCACATCTTGATTCTTCAAAGGTTGACATCCTTTTACTTCAAGAAACAAAGTTATCATAGGAAATGTATTACAAAACAGTGGCTAAATGGTCACAATTTGGATTAGCCCATATGCAAGGTGTTGGGGCGTTGGGTGGACTTCTTACATTATGGAATCTCAAAAAAGTTCAAGTTCACCTATTAGATCAAGATCATAATTGGAAAATGTTGAAAGTAGTATGTTATGACATGACCTTTACAGTATTCAATGTTTATGGTCCTACCCCCTCTGAGGAAAAGAAAGATCTATGGGACAAACTGACTCTTATGCTCCAACAAGAAGAAGCACAAAATTTTATCATTGGGTGAGATTCTAATGCAATCTTGCCTCATAAGGAGAAACAAGGAGGAATCTGCCCACCCCCATGAACTATGTAGGATTTCCTAAGCTTCACCACAAAAAACAACTTATTTGATGTGATCCCCAATAATGGTCTCTTCACTTGGACTAACAGGAGATCAGGCTTCCTTAAGATTGCAGAGAGACTTGATAGGTTTTTTATTCCTTTGGAATGGTGCCTTAATCAGTTCAGTTATTGTTCAAATATTCTTCCTATTTTAGAATCAAACCATTTTCTAGTTCAATTTGTTCTTGAATGGAAAAATCAGAACCCCATGTCGTGTTTTGGTTCTTCTTTTAAATTTGAGTGCATGTTGTTTAGACATTCACACTTTCAGGCTTTATTAAGACAGTGGTGGGTATTTGCCCCTACATGTAGTGGAACAAAGATATACCAATTCTTTAAGAAACTTCAGTTTATTAAGGTTCAGGCTAAGGAGTGGAATGGAAAGGTCTTCAAGAATGTTTTTGCCCAAAAAAAAATCATTGCACAACAATTGGAAGAAGTTAACCAAAATATAATCTCCAAGGGATTGGATCAGCTTTTGCATTCTACACTGAAGGGTCTTCAAAGTGAGTGGGAAGAAGTTTGTAAGAGAGAAGAAGAATACTAGAGACAGAAATCAAGAGAGCTCTGGCTCAAGCAGGGAGATAAGAACACAAAATTCTTTCATGCATCCACAAAACAAAGAAAAGCATCAAATGTTATATTCTCAATCAAGCATGCAAACACAAGGGTATTGATAAAAAATAAACAGATATTCAAGATCAAGGAGTAAAGTTTTTCAAGAATATATTAGCCCCTTTACCTTCTGATTTAGATCCTTCTTGGAAGGATAATGTTGAGCTTTTATTGCAGTTTATCCCTCTTTTGATATCCAACTAGCATAATAGAGTCTTACTGGACCCTTTCACTTTGGAGGAAGTCCACAAAGTGGTATTCTCTCTTTCCCCAGATAAAGCTCCAGGTTCGGATGGGTTCACCGCCCTCTTCTTCTAAAAGTGTTGGGATGTGATAAGGTTTGATCTCTTAGTGGTCATGGAAGAATCCAGGAAAAGGGGAGCAATGTTAAAAAGTTTTAATGCAACAAATATTGTTCTCATCCCAAAAACACCCTCTCCATCAACATTCATAGAGTTCAGACCTATTTCACTCTATAACACGATCTACAAGATTGTAACTAAGGCCATTTACCTCAGACTGCATTATCTCATACCTAAGATCATCTCACAAGAACAAGGGGTTTTTGTTCTAGGCAGGGAGACTATGGAAGGAGCCTCAGTAGCACATGAGGTTTTACACTCTATCCATGAAAACCAACAAGCAAATTTTGTTGTCGAACTTGATATGATGAAAGCATATGACTGGGTTAAGTGGGATTTTCTCTTTAAGGTATTATCCAAATTTGGCTTCTTAGACAAATGGTGCAAATGGATCAAATCTTGTGTCTCGGGTGCACACTTTTTGATTCTAATAAATGGACATCCTTTAGGGTTTTTTTAGGGTACTTAGGGAGTAAGACAAGGTGACCCTTTATCACCTTTTCTCTTCATTCTTATGGCAAATGCCTTTAGTAGATACATCAATTTTCAGTCTTCAAAAGGGATTTGGTTTGTAGCCAGTCTTCCAGGTACTTTAATAGCAGTAACTCACTCTCTTTTTGTTGATGATATATTTTTATTTGGTAAGTCTTCTCTAAAAGAAGCTAGGCACATTAAGCAATCTTTGGAAGTCTATTCTTCTGCTTCGGGCCAAAAAATTAATGCTGCCAAGTCTAAGATTTTCATCTTCAACATACCTCCAATCTTGTCACTAAAAATATCCAAGACTTTGGGATTTCCAATGGATCAACTGCCATCTTCTTACCTTGGCATTCCCTTTTTTATGGGGACAAACAAACCTTCTTATTGGTCTGCTATTATTGGTAGAATCAAGGCTCGAATTTTATCTTGGAAAGTAAGGTGGCTCTCATTATCAGGTAGAATTATTCTTATTAAGTCATTGTTAACAAAAATACCAAACTATTACATGTCTGTTCTCAAAGCACCCTCATATGTCATTCAACAATTGCAAAAAGTTGTTAGAGATTTCCTTTGGAATAGTAATATGACAAATGAAAGGAAAATCCCCTTAGCCTCTCTAGAAAATATGTCATGTCAAAAATCCCAAGGTGGAGTAGGTCTTCATAATCTAAAGCATCACAACAAGGCTGTTGGAGGAAAAATGATTTGGAAAATGTATACTAATCCTGCTTCCAAATGGTGCCAGCTTATGCAAGCTAAATATCTGGAAAACAATCAATCATCTAGAATATTGACAATTTTGGATTCTCCAAAGGGGTCAGCTATTTGGAATTTTACGATGGATTCAAGAAATCTAGTATCTAAGTATGTTTCATGGGAAGTCATTAATGGTCTCAATGCTAACTTCTGGACAGACTCATGGTGTGGACATCCTCCAATTGCTCAAATGGATAATATGGAAGATATTATGAATAAAGTTATAGCTCATTGGGGTACAAAATTGAGTGACTATGTGTCCGCTGTAGAAATATTTTTAGGAAAATAATCTGGAAAGACCCAACTCTTCTCCCAATATCCACTCAACAATCTTCTTCCTTGGCAACTATCTTATTGAATAGGATAGTTCTCATGTCTAACAGGGAATATGTGTTAATTTGGGTAGCCTCCAAATTAGGGCAATATTCAATTAAAGAAGGTCACAAAGCCATACGATAGGGTTGCAACAGTAAGGTGAATAGTCAGGCATACTCATTCTATTGGAATGATATTGTTCTACCAAAAGCAGGTTGTTTTGCATGGTTAAATTTGAACAAAAGAATCCTAACAACAGATAGACTAGTAAAATTGGGCATTTCACAAACTTTTAACTGTGTACTTTGTGGCTTAGAGGAAGAATCAGTTGAACACTTATTTTTACATTGCACTTTTGCCTCCCAATGTTGGTTATTCATCATGAAAAAACTCCATGTTATGATGCCCTTCCCGAAATCTTTATGGGATACGTTTAACTCCTGGCCTCTTCTATTTTTTATCAACTTTCTCAGGAATCTGGAAATGTGCTCCTGCTCACATCATTTGGGCCATCTGGTGGGAGAGGAATAAAAGAATTTTCAGAAAAACATCCTCTTCTCTGGATCAAGTTTTGATTAAGTTGGAAGATTGCAGAAATTATAAATTCTTCTCTCACTAATTCCAAGGACATTAAATCATTCACCCAGTGGGATAAGGTAATTGCAAAATCATGGAATGGTATTATTTTGCCAATAGGGATTCCTCCGAGTTGGTCTTCAGCTCATGTTAGAGATAGGTTTTCCATAAAATGGGTACCCCCTGCACCTAATTTCTTTAAGATCAACTTCGACGACTCTTCCCATGGAAACCCCGGGAAGTCAGGAATTGGAGTTTGCATTCGAGATCATTTTGGCAAAATGTGTGCTCTCCTAGCATCTCCCATCCCCTCGGGTATCAATAAATAGGCAGAGGCAAATGCCTTACTAACTGCCTGGTGCTAGCAAGGAAATGCGGTCTCTCCAACATTCATATAGAAGGGGATTCATTAGTTATCATCAATGCAATTACCTCAAAAAGGTCTAAGACATGGCACCTATCGTATGTTTTGAAGCATATTTTGGATTTACTTGACACATTTTTGGATTACATTGTCAGCCACACATTAAGGGAAGGCAATTATGTAGCTGACAAATTAGGAAATATGGGTTGTGATGGCATTTCAGTTGAGTCGGTTGCATCTCCCATCAAACTGTCCTCATTCCCCGAATTGCTTGATTTGGTACAAAAGGAAAGTACATTTAAATTACAAATTACATCTTATTAAGTACTCGCATGTATGCACCTAACCTGAAGCCCGTGATCATGATGACTGACAAGACACTTGCATATATGCATTTAAAACAGATTAGTGTGAGTACTCTGAGATTTTCATGATTTCATTTCACACGAGGTAAAGCAGATTTTGGCCTCTCACACATCCTCTCGACGACATTACTGTCACATGTTAATGCAAGAAATCTCGAATTTGGTTTTAACAACCAACTAATTATTGCATTTCAAGATTTTATGTTTGTTTATAAATGGAAACTTGCCTACTTTCATATACACAATTTTCTGTGGAAGTTTTCAAATTTTTTGAATCTTGTAGTTTCTCAGTGTTTAGCAATATGGAGAATGGCTCTTGTGAAGGGTGTAGGCAAATTCACTAGAATACATGTCATGGAATGACCATGTTCCAATGCGAATTACAGAACCCTTGGCGGCATTCCATGGACATATCAACGATGGGGACCTCGATCAACTGTTTCATCTGCATAACTCACAACTAAGAAGAGCAGTCAAAGATTTCATTGGTGAGGAGATTTTGTCCCCTCAAGCCAAAATAATTCTATTTCCCCACCAACTTAGCAGTTCTTTTCTATCCAAAGCTCTTGACCTCTTGCAATCGATCCCTCTGCTCGAATTAGTGTTTTTTAAGTTGGTAAGGCAGAATGTGCTTGCTCCTTTCTCGTTCCATGAAGCCCTGGTCAATTATAATCTATGGCAAGGGTCGTCTCTCTTAGGGGGCCTGTTTCCATGACATTTTATTCAATCCAGCCATGCATACATTGTTCTTTATGACCGAATCAAGCATGCCCTCGAAAGGCAAAACTTTCGTCATGTGAAGAATGGTCTACAACATTTTGGCAGACAACTGGATGAGCATATTGTGCATAGAGTCAAAATCAAAGTTGGGCCTCTCATGGTGATCTTAGAACTAGAAAATGTTGATCCCAGCCTACCAATTTTGCAACTAGGGGAAAGGGGAAGGGATTCACATAGGGTGCTAGACCTTAATGCACCGGTGCAGGATGGGGCCTCGGGATGGACTAGCTCCTCTCAGGCCGAAGTGGCAAAGGAGTGGGAAAACTTTGCATTGACTCCTTTGAGAGATGCCAGACTGCGACAACACACAGAGGTCAATATCTGGGAGGTCTTTCATTTCCCTCAAGAAGATGTCGAGCTAGTGCAATGGGATAAAGATATCCCAGCCTTCAACGCCTCCAAAAATCAAATCCTAGGTGGCGCAGCCATGGAAGAGTAAAATGATTTTGGCTCTATTTTTTGCTGCTTTGAATATGCTCCATTTTGATGCATAAGGAATCCGTTGGCAACCGATATGGCTTAAAATTTTTGCCTTTTTTTTGATAATGCTGATTTTTTCCAATTTTGCACCAGATAATATGGCCTAAATACATAGTACTTTTCGAAGATCCAAATGTTTCATTTTGCAGCAGGTTCTTCTTCTGATTGTGCTCTTTTTGGAAGATTAAGGGGGGCAAGTTTCAAGTGATATCCTTCAAATGCCTTGTTTCTTTTGAGAGCTGATATAGCCTTGTCGGTTCAACCCTTCCAGTCTACCATATCCGGTTCTTCCAAACCGCCATAGCCTAACCGATATAGTTATGTCACTATGGCTCATTTGGTTCCCTATTTGGTTTACCTTTACTGATTTACCCCATCACGTGTAGTCCAACTGACAACAAAACTAGCTACATAATCAACTGATAAACGAGATCCTCAAGTACCGCTGTACAATATACACATTTGCTCACCGATGTCCGGTTGTCAAGGTAGATCTAGAGTGAACCGGTATACATAATGACAAACCGGTGCTCAAATTTAGTGGTAACTGTCAGTGGGGGCAGTTCTTCTTATAGCTATGATTCCCCTTTGTTCATTGTAATTGAGCAAGGATATAGGGTTTTCTTTTTGGTTCTTTCCCTATTGAGCTCTTGAACCAATTTTTATTTTTTATTAATATATATATTCCAGTGGCATGTCACTTTTGCCAAAAAAAAAAAAAGAAGTATAAATTATGTAATATATTTTAAAATAAAATAACTATAGTTGAACAATAATTTTATATTAAAGTTAAATATATAACATTTAATTTTATAATATTAGTATATCAAGATTTATTTATTTTAAAATGGAACATGTTTATATCATATTATTATATTTTATAATATTATAGTAGTTAACAAAATTATATTTCTTAATCTTAATTTAAATTTTGAAAAGTATAAGAATATAAAATATAAATATTACAAACAATAATAACATTAATTGAAAGATAAACTCAATATTAACAAATAATTTTTTATAATAAAATTGAACATAAATATAATTAAACTCTTAAATAATTTTAATTTAAAAATTTAAAACTATAATGCTAAAATATTAAAAATAAAATAAACTATATTAAACCTGATACAATTTAAAATTTGACTTTTACATAATAAACAACAAGTAAAATCATACTAAAAGAGTTAAAGTTACAAAAAAACATATTTAAAAAGTTTTTAAAAAATTTATTTTGTTTATGTAATTTTTTATTACCTTTTTGATATCATAGATAATGTCAAATGCTATTAATTTTTTTTTGTAATTTTATAATCAATATTTAATAGATTTTTTTAAAATATGATAATTAATAATAATTTTAAAAAATATAATAATAATATAGATTTTTAATGCTTCAAAACATAAAAATGAAATCTTTGGGAAATGGCTTTGCATTTCGGCGATCAACGGTTTCAACAGGGCAAGGGTTTCAATACTGCTGAAAGGCCTCCATCTACCGACATGGCTCCCCCTCCAGATAACCAACCATGACAACTGGCGAAAAGCAGATGAGCTGCTAGGGCGGAAAGAAGGGAGGCTAGGGCTTCATTAGAGCTGTCAAATGTGTGGGCGGTCCCCATTACCTCATGAATTCCAGGCTGCACCACTAAAGAAAATTGTATACCTCTGGGATTTTGGCTGCCCGCATCTGGCCCAGGTCACCCCCTTCAAAAGCCTCTGCAAACCTCTCAGCCACACATCTATCATTTATAGGGTTTCATAAAACCCTTCGAGGATGGAGGAAAGGCAATGCCATACTGATGCCCTAATTTAAATAACTCCAAGCTTGCATCAAGGACGGGGAACTCGCTCAACTATGGAAGAAGGAATGCTCTCAAGGCAACAAGGAGTGAGTGTGCCCTAAAATGGTAATTCCCAACTCAGATTGTATTAAGATCCCAACTCCCAGGGACACCATGGAATTGAGGAATTACTGCAGAGAGCACAAACCCTTTGCAAAATGGAGAGGTAATGATCAACCTCTCACAGGAAAATTTGAATGGTGGAAAAAAACATTCCATGGGCAGGTAAGTATTACTACCCTAGCTAATAATTTTTCGTATATTGAGTGTCACAAGAAGTCTCTAAATCGAACCTATTGCATGAAGAACATGTTTTTTACAAAGGTGCAAATTTCAGTTTTATTGAATGGCAACCCAAATTTGATGCTAATAAATTTGAATTCAAATTAGCCTCAAAATGGGTTGAAATTCATAATGTTCCTGTTGAATTAATGCATGCCAAAATTCTTATAGAAATTGGGGATAAATTGGGCAAATTCATAGCCGTAGAAGAGAATTGGTCAGAAAAATCCGATATAAAATTGTTAATAGAAGTAAATAAGGGCATGAAAAACCTAAAGAACATAACCCTAGATATAGTAGATGGTAACTACATCGTAAATCAGGTATGGTATAATGGCCTGGTCTCTGAAAATTTAGCATTTTGCAGAAGGTCTAACCCTAGCATACAAAAGTCTTAGGCTAAGAAAACAGATAACTATAGACAACCGAATGACATAGTAGATATACAATTCAATAATGAGGGGTGGTTTTATCATAAACACTAGTCATCAAGAGACTAATAATAATCCAACCCCCCTCCTTCCTCGGTCCTACGTAACATTTCAGACAATGCAGAACATAACAATGATCCCCCTATTTATGCTCATGAGGAACAAATTCAAATAGAATTAAACAATGTTAGCGAAAAATTAATGGGGAAATTAGCAGAAGAATTTGTAGATAAGGTGTACAACGATGCTCTAACAGATGGTGCAAACAATTACATCATTCCCATTTTAAAATATTAATGGATCCCCCTCAAGACTCAGTCCTTAAACAATAACCCGACTGAAGATGTTCATGATGAAAACATCACAGTTTCTCCCAATATGGAGGAATCCCCTATTGTGGAAGGGCTGGATGCAAATGAGGAGAGAGAATTCATTATTAACAAACTGATCAGTATGCAGGAAGGGGAAAACAACATGATATTATACAATAACCTAATCAATCCACAAAATAGAGGCATCCTCTAGATGGGAGGTGAGAAATTGACTCCAGATTGTGGCAAATCCACTATCAACAAAAGAGGTCGGAAGTCTTTTTTAGACAAGAGAAAAATGGAGGCAAAAATCACAACCCTGTTGGGTCCGAGAAAGTCTCCCCTTCCCCTCGTAAAGAAATAAATATAGTGACATGGAATGTTAGGGGTATGGGGGATCCTTTCAAACAATGCTAAATTAAGCGTAGCATACTAAAATCTATTATGGACCTAGTAATGCTGCAAGAAACAAAATTGGGTAAGATTGATATGGTCAATTTTAGCAGAAAATTCACCCAATGGAAGATGGAAATGGTGGAATCTATAGGGGCATCGGGGGGACTGGGTATAATGTTGAAAAAGAACTCAATTGCATTTACATGCCATACCAAAATGCAAAACTCGATGGCTAGTAAAGTAAGAGCCCTTAGCCTAAAACTTCAGTTTATCATCGTAAATGTATATGGTCCAATTCCAACTGATAAGAAGAGATTAATTTGGCAGGAAATTGAACATTTCTTAAACAATCAAGATGAGAAACACATCATTATAGGTGGTGACTTCAACACCATCTTGTACTCAATTGATAAAAGTGGAGGGGTAAAAACCATGAGATAGCCACAAAGAGACTTTTTAAATAACAATAACCTCTTGGAAATCAAGACTGAGATGGGTTTTCACACATGGAATAACATAAGACAAGGTTTCTCCAACATTGCAAAAACACTTGACAAACTGTTTCTCAAAGGAGACCTGACTGACTTCAAAACAGAATTAAAAACTACCGTATTGCCATGGTCAAGTTCTGACCACTACCCGATGTTATTAGAACTAATGGGGAAAGCAAGGAAAATTGGGTGCCCTTTCAGGTTCGAATTGATGTGGTTTAAACATGAAGAATTCCTCCCAAACATGCAAAAATGGTGGAATGAAGGTGCCTTTGTAAGATCTAAAATGTATTGTCTTGTCTCAAAGCTGAAAGAGATTAAACACAAACTGCTAGAATGGAACAAAAAGAAATTCAAAAACATCTTCGAGGAGAAGTCAAGAATTGAAAAGGAGCTAGAAACAGTGAATAACATTGTGATGCAACACGAGATGACTCTAGAAACATACGAGGCAAAAAAAAAGCTTCTATGTGAATATGAGGATATTTTGGCCAGGGAAGAGATATACTGGAAACATAAATCTCTAGAGACGTGGCTAGAAGATGGAGACATAAACACTAAATTTTTTCACAATGTCAAAATGAAAAGGGCAATAAACAAAATTACTCAGATCACCAATGACAGAGATCAGATCATTACAGAAAAAAATCTGATTGTAGAAGATGCTACCAAGTATTTTCAAAATATTCTCAATAACTAGGAGCACTCAGACCTTCTTAACAACAATGCCTTATTGAAAAACATACCCAAA